>NC_071419.1:762500-825000 GCF_017976375.1 Cuculus canorus | reverse complement strand
GTTTTAATGAGGTTCACCGAGAGATTTCAGCAGGGAACGTTTCAGGTGTGTTACGGCTTTTGTCTTGTCACCGTGCGTGTTTCTGTAACATAGGAGAAGTTGCAGAGCAGCGCTCAGCTCGTTCCAGACAATAAGGAACTCCGTGGTAAGCGTGAGCAGGGAGGAACAGTGAGAGAGCATCGTGTGCTCCAGTGTTTTACCGTGGTCAGTAAACACACTGCACGGTTTAAATGTACATCACATTTTAACTGTCCTAATATTGATCATCCTATAGAGGGATTATCTGGGAGTCTGCTGGTTATTAGTGTAAAGAGGGTCAGACACAGAGCCGGGTACAAAGCGAGTGCTCTCATGGTAATGATGCTGCTATTTATAGACCCCATTTCATTAGTTGCAGAAATTCAGGGAAGAGATTTTCTCTAGGGGAAATGGATACTTGAAGTTCATTTTCTTCTTGATGCACATTAAGGCAGAAATGTGAACAATCTTCAGTACAGGACACTCGATGCCAGATCCCATTGGACCCTTTTCCCCCAGTGTACCTGCGGGTGTGCATAGCACAGATGTGCCATTGCCAACTGGCATTCCAGCTGAGTGTCACCCCCAATACCCACTGTGACTCTCTTGTGATGAGAAGTTGGTTTTTTTCTTTTTCTCTCCTAAAGGAATTTTATTTTTGAGGGATCCCACGCCAGTAAATCGAGTCATATTAAAGTGTTTTGCTTTATAAACCCAGCCCGTCTGGATCACCTGCCTGGGAGCAGCCCTGTGACAGCGGTCGGCGCAGCGCTGCATTTACTGACAGGGTCGGTGTTCTCTGATATTGAGTAACAAATACCAACACAGTTCTCTGAGTGTCTGAACACTGAGTTGTTCAAACATACTTGGTGCCCTCCTGTGAAAATCAGATAGTCAAAGCTCTGTATAATTTCTGCGTGCCTGTATTTCTAGCACTTTCCTTCTTGGAATTCTTTGACATCTTGAGTTATTTTTTTTTTTCCTTTAAGAGAATATTTACTTAGTTAGTATTCACTTAATTAGAACTGACTGTTTAATGTTTTCTGGGAGGGTATTTATGGTATTTTCTTTGCCATATTTGCATTCCAGAAATTAAGTCCCTATGCCATTATTCGGCAAGGCTTTCATACATTAGAATGATGAATTGAAAGCAGAAATGGGAAAAAGACTGCAATGCAATGAAAATTTAATCAGCGTCTTCTGCTGCTTTAATAAGGCAAATAATTCTTATTGGCCGCTGCGTTAAGGTTTCTAATATTTAATTCATAACAAACCTTGCATTATTCTGCAGCAGCATCGACAGCTCCACTTTGCTGCCTGCCAACAGGCAACCATAAAAACTTAAAAGCAGATGTAAATGTCTAAAACAAGGAGAGTGATTGGATCTAAAGCGGTCAGAAAAAATCAACAGTATTGCCAGGGAGTTTGATAAATCTTTACGCGCACTTTAGCAATGTACAGATGATATTAATTAAACTCATTAAATGCGTTGACTGTGAGGATTTGAGATAACTTTTTTGAACCGTGCCATTTTTGTTGGTCCTGCAGGCCCCCCGATGAAAGCTGGTGCCGCACGGGGATGCTCAGCGCTCGGCAGCTTGAGTGATACTGTAATTCTGGAAGATTCAGTTAATTTTCATGTCGGGTGTTTGTTACAGTGCAGTGGTGAAATGGTTGTCGTTTGTCTCACGTGTGTGCCTGGTGCTGGGATTAAGCGAAGGAACCAGAGCTTGTCCTGCTGGCACCATTTCAGATCCCTCTTCCAAACAGTGACGTTCATGGATTAAAACCCCTGTGCTGGCTTAGTTTTCGATCTCGTCCTCACGCCTTTTCCTAGCGGGAAGGCTGTTTGGAGAGGGGCGGTGCTGTCTGCTGTGCCCAGTTCCGCGCTGGAGGTGTACACGATGTGCCGGGGCGCCGCGCTGAGGAGCTGTAAACAGGCTGTGTAATTCCTGGGGATGTGGCAGGGTGTTGCTGTCGTGCGAGGCAACAGGGAATGGCAACCTGCCAACGCTAGGTGCAAGCGCTTGTTCCGGAGGAGGCTGCGCCTGCTCGCGTTCCGTCTTGAAATGGCTTAATTGGTGTCAGCACCCCAGGGATAAAGGCCTCTAACACTGAAATCCACACGATTCACCCTGTCTCTGCTCAGTGTAGGGAAACTGGTAACAACTGGTGGTGAATGAGGAGCGAACGGGTCTGTAACAATACTCGATGATGTTTGGGATGACAGAAATTAATACGCACTTGCTTGAAGAAAGCAATGATTAATGGCAGTGAGCAAGGGAATGCTGTCCCTCCTTTAACTCCACTTTGATGGGGATTGAAAAGCAAAAGGCTGTTTCCATTCTCTCTCGAAAGCAGAGGTCACCCAGAGTACATTACAGCCATTTTTCCTCTCTGGTTTTTATTTCATAAATATTATGATAAGCAGAGATTAGATAGATTTTTTTTTTGCGGAGGCTTAAGAAGGATATTTTATGTCTGTTTGCTGTTTGCGCTCCACAAAGAAGCCTGGTTTCTTCTGTTTATGTGTTAGATCATTAGACTTTGTGGTGGAATAATTAGGATAATTAAGAATTTCAAAAGCTCTCCCCCATGTTAGTTTTTCTCAGGTTTTTGCAGATGGAATTTCCTGGTCTTCATTTCCAAAGTGCTGACAGGTCAGAATGAGGCCAGGGGCGTCGCCAAGAAGAGAAAAGGGAGGTTAAAAAACCAAGATTCCTCATTGAATTTTTGATGTAAATGTATTTTGCAAGATCCTCACACTTGTCAGCGGCTTTCTAAGCTATTTGATAAAGAATCTTTATTCTACAAGAAGACCGAAATAACACAACGGTGCTTTGGATAATGAATTCTTCATCTGAGCAGAACTTTAAAACAAAGTACAATGTTGGCATTTTTTTCTTTGAGCGAGAGGGCTGATACATCTTTGAGATCCGACAGGAAGACATAAATTAATAGAGTTCTGGAGATCAGTTTCTCATTAATAATCCATTTTGTCATGGTTCTTGGCATTGTCAGCCTGGTAGCTGGTTCATATTTTGCTGAAGGATAAAAGCACATGATGTCTTAAGGCACAACATAAGGAGAAGGAGTGTATCATCTTTTGGAAAAACTATCGCTGAAAAAATTAGATTGTTTTGCAGGAAATAAATGTCAATTCAGAGTTTTGTGCATTTTAAATCTTCAAACCGGTTTTTTAATGTACACGGTTGCAAAAATAGAACCCTGCACTGGCAGAGGTTGTTTCCAACAGCTGTGGCTTTGCCTTTGTCCTCTCCTCTGCTTCGGGATCTGGTTTTTTTTGAAGTTGCAGTGGGCCTGAGACTTTAACACCACCTTTTTAGATTCTGTGGCAGATTGCGTCCAGTTTAAAATGTATAATTGATAAAAAAAGGATGTTTTTTTCTTTTGAGTGGTAAAAATAAACCTTTGCTTACATCCCACTTTCCCAGAAGTGGGGGATGCACTCAGAAGACCAATATTCCCTCAGCATTTCCAGAATGGAAAAGGTTGCTTTCTCCTGAGTATGGTGACATAAATTGCAGGCATTTACCCTTTGGAAGTCTTAAATTTGATATTTTATGTATCTTTAGGTAGTGGCAGCCTCGCAGAGACCGTAACCGCTTAGAAAGTGTTCAGCTTGTGCTGTCATCCCAAGTAAGGAAGAGCAGGGATCTGATTTAGTTGCATGCCCTTTATTTTATACACTGAAGAGTGACATAATGCAGATCTCGTCAGGAACTTGTGATGCATTTGGGAAGGATAAAGGGAAGAAGAAAAGACGGCACTAGCCCAGATAGCTCAGCTGTAAGGTTTAACTGGGCTCAAACATTTATGATTTAATCAAAGGTAAACGGTTTATTAAAAAAGGCACAGAGGGAGGGAGAGGTTGTGGGGAGAGGCATGGAGGGAGCTGGGATCCTGCCAAGGTGTTAGTTGGGATTACTGAAAAGGACGCACGTGTGTTGGGAAGGCACTGCTGACCAGAGCTGGCCCACGGTGGAGTGTCTCTGAGCAGGATGGGGCGCAGTGGTGCGCTTGTTGGCACGGGGTACAGTGGGGGGCAGAGGGGGTCCGGCCGTGACTCCAGGGGAGCCCAGCCGGGCACGTGGCTCTCGGCAGCACGGAGCATCTCCGGTGTGGTCCCACTGACCTGTGGGCCAGGGGTGGGAGAAAATGCGGTGCAGATGGGAATCTTCTCATGGACTCCTAAGTGACTCATGTGTAAACATATCACTTCATTTTGATGATCTCTTCACCTTCATGAGCTTAATACTCACTCTTAAGGAAGGAGCAGAACAGCTAAATCTGTTGATGCGATTCCCTGTGTGGGTGCATCAGGGGGGCTGTCTGTCCTGGGCGGAGGAGGTGGCAGTGTTGGACGCTCGCTGTGGCCACAGACGCGGCGTTGACTTCATCGGCAGGAATATACAATTGTTTATAGCTTGCTTTTTTGCCTGAAAACAGGGAAGATTTGGATTATGAAGATTTAGAACATACTTCCTTACACGGAGTTGCAAAGGACATTTGTCTCAGCACATTGTAGTGAAATTTTAAAGAGCAGGTTTTGACAGGAGACATTTTGCTGACACAGAATATTTTGTTCACTTCTGACTCTCAAATAAGTGCTACTTCTGTCATAATGATTGATTTACATTCAGTTTAGACCATACATTTTACATCCTCTCCTTTAGTGCTTATGGCTACGCAGCTTCAGAATAGCACAGTTTAGAGCAGTTCTGGGCATGGCATTGCATCTCACATTCCACTAATAAAAAAACCTGGTGGTAATAGGTTGCAGGTATTTTTTGGTACAGTATATTTAGAATAAAATATTTGTTTATCTTATCTCCTGGGAAAAAAAAATTAAAATGAAGATTCCTATTAAAAAATCTGTACCGAGTTGTAATTGAAATTATTCCTAATGACAGAGCCTCAAAGGCCTGATGACCAGCAGAACACTGTTCCCACAGCTCTTGTTAGAAGTGCTGGAAAATGAAGTGCTAAGCGTCTTCCCCATCCTGGCTGTGCTGTGAGCTTCTGGCGCTTGGGACATGCTGGGCTGCTCGCAGGGCTGGATCTGGCCCTGCCTCAGCCCAGGCAGGAGCTTGTGCTGCGCTCACGTTCACCCAATTCCATCCCTTCCCATGTCAGCCAAGAGCTTTTGGCATGTTTCAACACGGAAATACTTCAAGAAAAAAATTGCTAAAGCCTTTGGTCTAAGTTTTGTGTGAAACGTATTCTCCAGGTAGCAAAATTGTACTCATAGGGGCAGGATCCTGGTTTGAGTGCAGTGGTTTGAGGCAGAAGAAGCTGCTTTGTGTCCAGGAATGTCGGAGCAGGAAGGGTCTCTGCTTTCCCTCAGTGGTGGCTGCCGCTCTCTGGGTCTGGAGGCCGTTGGCAGCTCAGTGGTGGCTCCAACTCTGGGTGCCACAACTGGTGTCACTGCCTCGTTTTTTCCAGTAGTCCCTGGGAAATGGAACTGCTGCCGCAGGTCTTTGTAGGCATCTGGACAGAGCGGATTCTGCGCTCACGTGTGGGTTTCTGGCTCTGCCGCGGTTTTGCGGTCTGGGGAAAAGAGGAGACTCCAGTAATTCAGAAAAAGCACTCAACTTGTCCATAGGCACCACTCCCTATGCGACCGCTGAGTAATTGAAATGACTCTATTATTTGAGCCCACGGCCATTTCAAGGAGGGGCTGCACAGCAGGGCAGGAGTGAAACCAGGGATGATTCCTCATGTCTGGGTTTTTGCTCCTAGGACCATCAGAGTGGACAAGACTGCTCTGGCATGGCCGAACCCTGTGCACCAACGCCGCGTGCAGGGTGCAGGTGCTCCACCCTTCACTAGCCAAGGTCACCCAGCAACGTCACCTTTTCTAGATGGGGCCGTGGTCTTTTCCTTCAAAATAAGTGTTCACGCACATCTTCTTATGGAATTACAGTACTTATCCTTCCCATCTTTAAAAAATGTCCCTGGGGACACGGACATGAAGCAAGGTGACTTTGGTCATAGAGGCCTGATTCCCTGAGCCCTTTGGCTGGGAGAGACAAGGCTTTGTCCTCTGAGCTGGTGACCAACCAGAAAGGGTCAAATTCGGCTGCCTTTGGCTTTGTTGCAAATATATGTAGATTGAGATATTTAATTCTTAGAGAACGAAGAAACTAATACTCCAGCAAGGCTTCAGGTAAAAAGAGCTTCCAAGACGTTACAGATTTTGGAAATATTTGACAATGTTAGCAACATCAACTACTGACAAAAACCCCTCTCTCCAGAAAATCTTTCACAGTTGTGCCAAGAAAAGCAGCTTCGATGGAACATTTTCATAAACTATCATCAGTTATGCAGCAGCAGCTTCACAAATCAGAAATGATATCTTCAGGCGCTGCTGTCAAGTGTTATTCAAATAATACCAGCCTCACATTTGAATAACAGCAGACATTTTGAATTAATTAATCAGATGAGATAGTCTAGGCCTTTTCTCATTAGTCTCTGGGTCAGGCATGGGAAGATATATGCGTTGGTGATGATATACTTGTCTTTAATCGTGATTTATGAAGATTTAGGATTGTGTGTGATTTGTCAAAGGTTCTGGGAAAAGGCTGGTGCATATTTCATTACCTAATCGGAGATTGATTTCGCGATGCTGAGATACAGCCCTATTGTTCGGGAGTGTGGGAAGCGCAGGTAGACATGGCATCCCAGGGTTTTACTGGCTTATCTTTGCGACTGTCAAACAATGCTGTAAACTTTTACTGCCAGCAGTTAACAATTCCTGCTTTAATTATAGGCAAATTCTTCATTCTGTCCAAAGAGGAAGCTTCAGTGGTTACTGAGTTAAAAAGCATAACAGGCCTTGTAACTACGGCCCAGTGTAAATCATGGACAAAGTTGGCAAATTTCATGGCTTGGTCATGGTGAAAATATAAAATTTCATGGTTTGTCACAGATTAATAGGAAAATCCTATTTAAAACTGTGCAAATAACAAAACAACAAGTTAGGTGGGGATCCTCATGTGGCACCTTCCTGCTTATAGGATTGGTTTTAGATTGAAATCACTACTAATGACACAAGGCCCTCTGTGTGCTCCTCTTTGCTGCACTCTTCTCTATTCAGTTTAATTAGTATTTATTGTTTGGTTTGGGCTGAATAATTATCACGCACTTGTTTTGAAGCATAATTTACATAAGCAAGCATGTGGTACATTGCTTCTGCGGTGAATGGAGCCTTGGAAATGAAATATTTGAATACAAATGGTGTATTTTTTTGAATCATACAAAACGCTGTGTCTAATAATTCACCACTAATCAGGACTTTCTGTGTTGGAACAAGGTCTGGCAGTGCTGCACGTTCCTGCTCTGGAGCAGGAGAGCCCCACACTGCCTGGTGAGCTGCAGGGAACCAGCTGCTCCGGTGGGAGCAGCCCTGGGTCCTCGCCTGCTGCCTCCAGCGGGTGCCTGCAGCTTTTAGATCAGCAGACCCAAGTGCCCTGCAGATCGCTAATCACCTACATCCTTATTTCCAATCAAAACGTTCATGCCTTTTCCTGGTCTTGGTACGATTTTGCAGCCCATCTATCATAGCTGTGCAGCTCCGGCGATGCTCCGTGTCCCTTGCCTCGCGCAGCCATCAAACCTCCCGCTCCGGCACTAGTGCTGACCCGAGGCAGCCGTAAGGGGTGGCTTTAATATACAGAGTTCATATGATTTTCTGGTTTACTGTTTGGATTGTATCCAGAATTCCCTTCAGCGATACGGGAATTCAGTTGTAGGCCAAGGTACTCCACGCATACTGAGGTCTTCCACTCCATCCTCTTCTAGAGGGAGCAGTTTGTTGCTGAAGTGGCCAATATAAGAAGAAAACGGCTGTTCTTCTGCGTTGGAGTAATGATAAAAAAGAATCAAAGCCACAGAATAGGGACTTTGAAGACCTACATCAAAATAGTCATCACTAGTCAGTCAGTAAAAGCTTTGTATCTTAAATAGTCTAGAATTTCATGTATGAAACTTATTTAAACAATGAATTTGTGCTATTTTCACATGAGACCTCCCTTCACAAGTATAAGGCCTAAAAATGCATTTTTAGGGGCATGGTCTGGTGGTTCAAATGATGACGTGATCCTGAGATCTTGACCGTTACAGGAGACAAAACAGTGAGTCCTGGCAAAAAGGAAAAATGCCACAACATGAGAAATAAGTTCACGATTCCCGTTAAAGAAAAATACATTAATGAGAATTGTTTGTACCAAGTTTCACAATTAACTGTTGTCAGGTCATCTGCTTCAGGAATTTCATCTGCACTCTAACCAACCACCATGCGCAGGTACTAATTAAAAGAACAGCTAATGGCAGCGGAGATGGCAATTTTTCTTTTTTGCCTATCACAGTTTGTCGTAAAATATACAAGGAAAAACCCCTTGGTTTGGATTATTGATTAGTGTTTTACTAATAAGAAATTAAATGTATCGACCCTTGCTTCCTATGGCTTTGCCTTCCCCTGTGTTGGTTTGCAGCTCCGGGCAGGTTCGGCTTCCAGCCGGCGCTGGATGTGGCTGGCAGAGCTGTGCCTCGGGAGAAGGACATTTAACCCCGTTAGTCAGGTCATTCCTCTCTTACTGTGGAGAGGTCAACAAAAAGGAATTGTTTCTTAAGTCAGCTTTCACAGTTTGCGTTTTAAAAGTAAACAAATCACAACAACGTCTAACAGGCAGCGTTTTGCACGGCCAGCAAGGAGGGAGAGGACCTGGCACACTGCATCCAGATCCCGGTGCAGCACAGGGGCGCTTGTGCAGGGCTGAGTTAGGGAACTCCTTGAGTTTTCCAGTGTTGCCACTCAGTGCAAAGCGTTTTATGTGCAGGAATTGCTGAATACCGAGTGCGTGGTTTGGTGTGGCCTTTGGGAAGATGATAACTGGTTTTCTACGTGACTTCGCGCTGTTCACGGTACTTTCCTACACTTCAGGGTGCAGAGTGCAGTGCAGTTCCAGTACAAACATGTACTTCTGTATATTAAGCATGTGCATTAATATATTATTATTACTCGGACTAATAACAAATAGTAGTCAATCAGTGCGCTAAAAAAGGACAGAGTTCAATAGTAATTCTCAGACAGCTTAGCAATTACCCAGACAGCTTGCAGTCAGGAAAGCTGCTCAAATCTAGGATTATGAGCCACACCGATGGCAGCTCTGCTGGGCGGGGTTTTGGGAGACCGGGGTATGTCTGCAGTAATTGCGAGACGTTTCCAGCACTCCTCCTGACGAACTTCTCCGTTACAAGCCAGAATCAGCAACCGTAAAAGAGCCCTCCAGCTGCCAGCAGGCTGGGTTCCAGGACCAGTCAAAATTATACTTAAGTGTTTATTTTCTATATCAGAAAGACGTCTGTGCTTGCAAGCCTGTGGGAGACTGTTCATCCTTCCTCCTTAATGACATAAATCCCAAATTCCTTTCATTTCCGTAACAACAGTCAACAGCAAACAACACAGATTTTGTGTCTGTGTTTCTAGAATCAGTGCATCCCCTTCCTTTACGAGGGTAGGTACCTTCTTTCTTCATCGCTTTGGATGATTTCATCGGTTTCCATTTGTGTTTTCTGCAACCAGCACCCTGCTCTGCAGCGGTCCCGTGGGTGGGGTCCGCCCCGTGCCAGCAGGAGGCCCAGGGAGTGCCTAAGTCCCATCTAAGCCTCAAGGCATAATCTCAGAACTTCTTTAGGAGCTGGGTCAGCAGGGCTGGCATTAGCCGCGAGGCACTCTCTGGGCGCGGGGAGCCACGGCGGGACGCAGGGGACCCAGCCCCGGCGTGGAGGTGTGGTGGAGCCAGGGTCTGGGGCTGTCTGACCCTTGTGTTCCAGAGCACCAGCCTGGGAGAGAAGGGAGTTCAGATACAAACTTTGGTTTTGAAGTACTTGAATTAAAAAGGGGTGTTGGTGGGATTTGAGCCTTGTTTTAAGGCAGTGCGTGATGTTTTTATGTGGCGTGTTAAATTCTGTACCTCCAGTGAGCGTTAAAGCCACCCTGTCACTCGGCACTGGAGGGGAGAGCAAGCTCAGAAGCAGGAGAGGCAGCTGTGAGGAGATTTCCATCTCAGCAGCCTCTCATGCCAATAGGACTGTGGTTTGGGAATATAACAAGGCTTTGGGGGCTGAAGTTAATAAATAACCACTGCATTCCCTTTGCCGTTTTATTCTCTGTGCCTGGCCCCAGTGCCTTCTAAGCCTGAGCAATTATCAGTCCCTGGGTTGGTGTATCTGACATAAGCCCATATATTCTTTAAGCAAGAAGCCTTCACCACAAATTTTGCTTCAAAAAGACTGTTTTCCTCAGTTTGCTTGGGATGAATTCTTCATCTTCATTCCTGGCCATGAAGTAATGTGGACTCGGCAGAGAAACAAGAAAGGGAAGAGAAGGGCTGATGTGTCCTAAGGCTCCTTCCACTTCATGAAGGGAGGCATCTGATCTACCCTGTTTGCTCCTCCTGAAAAGATGCATTTTGGCAAAGAAGTGTTGGCTGAGGGATCTGTCCTTTCCCGGCCTGTATGTCCACTTGTGCCCATGCACAACTGTGTTTTTGCTCCCTGCGGGGCAGCTCTGACGGAGCTGGAGTTTCAGCGGGAAGGGAGCAGGTTCTGGTGGTGGTGTGGTTGATAGTTGGATTTCCAGTTGCTTTAGTACACGGACTTTATTTCAGTTATCCATTATAGCAACAGAATATCATCTCCAGAGGGAGAGCAGAACGACGTGTTAGCGCCGCGGCCACATACTATGCCTAACACCGCAGAATTGATTAGTGCAGCGGTGACATTTTGTTATCCTGAGAGACAGAACCTGGAAGTGTTCTTGCAAGTGCAGCCTCCAACACCAGGCGGGTGACACGGGTGGGGGCACCTCTGCCCTCCGCACGCCAGACTCCCACCCAGCACAGCCCCAGCTGCAAGGGGCCCTGCCTGCTGCCGTGGCCAGCTCGGCGTCGGTAGGAGAATTTGCCAGCAGCCACATTGGCTCATCCTCTACTGGTCTGTGTGTAAGCAGAGCATCTCCCTGTGCAGGTTTCACTGCCCTTTCCAGGTCCCTGCCATAAGCACCCGTGTGATGTGAGGAGAGAGGCTGGCAGGGTCAAGCAGAGGGCGGCACAGCCTTGCCTCCTTGCTCCGTGCCCCAGCACTGCATGGGGCAGGTGCCACCCGTGTGCCAGGAGTGACACCCCGCTGGCTCCTGATCCCCAGCCACGGCAGCAGGTTTGTTCCTTGTGTTTTTGTGTATAATGAGCAGCCATGCCAACAGTGTTGGTCTCTCCCTGCAGGCTGTGTGTGGGAGGGTGATGGTGAGGGGTAAGGAACCGCCGTGTGGTGCCCCTTTCCTGCACAGCACTGGGGGAGGCCCTCTCCTTTCCCTTAGTGCTGCTTTGGCACCCTCATGCTTTAGCTCCCGTTTGCCAGCAGAAAAAGAGGATACCTCTGGTTGTTCTCGGAACAGGCAACACGTAGTTTTTGTAGGATAATGCTGAGGCATTTGCACAATATTAAAAAATTAATATAGTTCTATTGCTGCTGGAATTGGAGTCTGATTAGGATTGTTACAGTACTGTAGTTTTAGCTTTTAATTACTTACTACACTGCACAGTATCTAACGGTGCTAATAGAGAACAGAACTGTCATAGCTTTTGTTTTAAAGTGCAGTTCTGTGTAGTGCTTAATTGTGTAACAATGTTGTTCAATTACATCTGAAAGTGTTTAATAAAGTATGGCACAGAAAAGCAAATCGGAGTGGCATGTGTTAATTGGTGTCCGCGTCATTGACTCCATTTGGTTGTGGTGATCACTGGGATATGAGGATCGAATGGCAGGCTGCCCAAATGGAGCCTTCAGACCCAACTCTCCTATTTGTACCACTTACGCATGCCTGCAGTCTCCCACACTTGCGCAGGTTTTCACACCATGCACACACAAAGTGCTGTTCAGAAGCTGTTAGAAGCACTTCGGTGTCCGTGGCCGCGTCCCCAGCTCTGCTCTCCGCCAGTGCTGCTGCTCTCCCCTCTTGGCCACGGTGTGAGGAGTGGGCTGTGGGCGTCCCCATCCCGGCTGCAGAGCCGGCCCCGCTGGGACGTGAGTGCCGGTGGGCAGCCCTGGTGGCCCCAGCGCAGCCCTGGGCAGGTGACGGCAGCCAGGGCAGGATCAGGCTCCCTACCTGGCCGAGCATGGCTCTACGGAGCCACTGGGGCCGCAGGGACCCGCTTAGAGGTGGTGGACAAAGAGCCAGATTGTCGGCTCTGCTGCCCCAGTCCCAGGCCTGCTGAACTGTGCCGGAGTGCTGAAGAGGAGACTCGGGAGCATTTCCCTGAGGAAGATGAAGGAGGGCAAAGATGCTCCTGCTGCCCGCTGGCTCTGCTCAGTGCAGGTTCGCTGTTCCCCGTGGGAAGCCCCCTCTCCATGTAGGGCTTCCCCATCCAGCAAACGTGTCTGACCCGACCCCAAACACCCACATCACAACCTCCCCACCATGACCCGAAGAGCTGGTCCCTGCCTGCTGGACAGATCGGGATCCCTCTGAGCAACTCCTTGCTGCCTGGCCATCGACTGTGCTTTTCCCTGCTCCCCTTGCTGCATCCAAGCGATCGGGGGGCCTGGGTGCCAGGGGCTGCATGGCGAGGGCTGCCTGGTAGTGAGGATGCTCCTGAGCTAGGCTGGCTCCAGAGCGGGTGCTTCACTGTGTGCAGCCAGTGCGTGGATGCACACAGAGTGGCACATGGTTAATTCCTGAGAAATTGTATTTTTCATTTCAATATTACACTTTTTACCACATTTCACTTAAATATTCTCTGGAAGTGTTTCTTCTGGAATAAACATTTCAACACATCAGGTTTGTTCCATAAGAGTTGATTTTCAAATTACAGTGTTCTTTCCTGCGTGCGCTGTGCTTTTGTGGGGGATCAGGTTGCATTGGTTATTTTTTCCTCCAGTATAAACACGGAATAATAGTGATCTCTGTGTTGTATCATATTGCTGAATGAAAACATAACCACAAACAGGTTTTCACACAGCGTTACGACAGCGCAGGGGCACTTTGCTCACCAGACGTCCTCTGGAGGTGAGGTTGGGACCGTGCGGCACGGTCGTTTGGCCGGAGTCCCCACGCCTGCGTTACGATGGTCTCTTCCCAGCTTATGGCCCCGCAGCTCCTGCATTCACTTGCATGTGGTCCTGAAAGCCACCTTAGCATGCAGGCTGTGTGCCCTTAATTTTCATTATGAATGAAGAGTAAAATGTGAAGGTTATTGCCTGGCAGTACAAATGCGCTGTGTTTTTTTTATTTAGGAGCTCTATTAGAAGTGTCAGGAGTCCCATAACAAAGCAGGGCAAATATCCGCAGAGACACCTTGTTGAGAGAGGCAACTTGGCTTCTAAAAGGTTTGAATATGAATGTGGTTGTTTCTAATCACGCAGTCCTTGAAAAGAATTCCCACTATTACTCACCTCACTCTTTTCCTCCTTCTTTTGCTTGCAATCAGCTTTTTTTCCTCCTCAGCAAATGCTTCCCGTGCCAGCCCGCGGGGTGGGAGGAGGCACAGCCGTGGGACAGTGCGGACAGTGGGGCCAAGGAAAACCCGACATCAAAGGGTCCCCACATGCCAAGGAGTTGCTCAGAATCCAGACTGGATGTGGTCAGACAGCCCCTTTGTTCTGGAAGCGAGAGGCTGTGTGCTTTGCTCTCCCTGGGAAAGCGGGTCAGTTTGTGTATTTTTGAGGCTGGTTTGGGTATTTTTGAGGATGGTTTGGGTATTTTTTGAGGCTGTTCCAGGGCTGTAGCTGCCTTCTACAAACCCAGCCCTTCAGCGTGCGGGAGGAACAGGGACACGTTCTGCTCCTTGGATAAATGCATCCACAAATGTGGGATTTGCCACCGAGCGGGCACCCACTGAGGATCCCACGGTGTGGTGCCCTTGTCCCAGGCAGGGACGCTGCCACTGAGAAGGGAGACATTCGTGTTTGAGTCATATGATGGATCAAGAACAGAGTCTGAAGTACTTTCCCTTTCCTGGAATCCATGTATTTGTTCTGGCACAGCTGCGGCCATGGGGACTTGGTACCTGTGGTTTGGGACTGGGTGAGGATGGGGACGGACCCTGGGAATCTCAGTGCTGGCAATTGGTGACATTGGCAGAGCTCACATTCCAGTGCCACCCATGGCTCCCAGTCAGTGACACGACTGCTGCCGTGCTGGCATGGCCTGGGAGACAGCAGGGAGGGCAGAGTCCCCTCGGAGAGGGGCGAAGCGTCGCAGCGAGCCGTCCTGCCGCTCCCCGTAGTGCCTGTCCCGCCGGACTCTGTGGGGCGCAAGGCTGGCTCCTGGCCCCGGCCGTGCTCGCAGGGTGCCGTTCAGCTCCGGCAGCTTCCCTGCACTTACAAATTCTCCTTCTTTTTAATTTTTTTTATCAATTGTCAGTGTTTTTTCCCTCCACGAACCTGTAGCATCTGGCAGCAGGAAAGTACAGTAGGACTGGCTGGCACCGTGGTGCACAGCCTCGAAGAATTCTGTATTGTGACAACACATCAAAATAAATTGCTGTCAACAGACCAAAACACCAAGTGCTGTGATTCTGTCTGACGTGTGAAGACTCAGACAGGCTGTCTTGACAAGTTGTTGGTGGAGCACCTGCAATTGGCAGAAGACAGTGATATAAATCTGATTTGCCTGATATGCAGCACCTAGATATCGTTAATGTTGGTGACAATAACTCTGCATAACATTGCCGAGACACAGATCTGATTTTTTGTCTATTACTTGTGTTGTTTTTTGTCACTCTCTGATACCAGCTCTGCTTCCTTGCCTTGCTCAAGATCCACCTTGGAATTGCTGTGAACAATAAACCATATTAAAAAAAGATAATAGCAAATTAACGTTTAATTCAACCTCTTCTTGAGTGTAAAAGAGGCAGTCGTCATCCTGGTTGCTCAAGGCAAAAGATATGCCATGAAATTTTATTTTACACTAATCATAAAAATAATCACCGTGGAAGTTGCTTTTAATTTCCTAACTCACAGCCCAAATATTGGAAATAGCAGGTTAAAAGCCAGGAGTTGCTGTAAATCATTCCTGAAATGTATGTGGCTTTAAACTTCTGGTGGAGGCAAAGGATCGTTGAATAGGTGGTTAATTTTTACCTTTCATTATCAATAAATGGTGATTCTTTACAGTAGTAGCGTATATCACTGCTCCTTTATGAATGCGTGAAATGTTTCTTGGCTCTGGAGTTTAATTATGGGGAGTTAGCGGGGGCTTCCCTTTCTCGGCCCCTTCTTCCCGACACTGATGGGATGCGTTCCACCCGGACACTGGCTGGTACTGGAGAAGAACAGTGCATTTGACTTCGAGTTTCTGTCTGTGTCGCTGCCTCCTGGGCATACTTAAAAGTCTTTGGACTTGAAACGTTTTTGCATGTGGCGATTGCAGATGATTTGGGAGTCATCAGCTTCAACCAGCAGCACAGGAGCGGAAGGTGATCCAATTTGCTGGTGCTGGAGCATCTCTCTAGTGTCAGTCAGCGCTTGGGATGTGCAGGTGGCTGGTGCTGAGCACGGAATGCGTGTCCCACCTTGGCTGAATGCGTGTCCCACCTCGGACAAGGGTGTTTCCTACCTCAGCTGAGCGCGTGTCCCACCTTGGCTGGGCACATGTCACACCTCACCTGAGCGCTGCCATGAGGATGATCCCAGATGTGGGGAGAAGCCCGTCACCTTCTCCCCTCTCCCAGCCCATGGATCTCGCTGGCCCAGGCTGGAGTCAGGCGGGAGAGGCTCCCTGGCCGATGCGTGTGCAGCCCGTGCGGCAGCACCGGTTCCAGGGGATTTTTATATATTTCTGCAAAATGTTGTGAAACTCCTGTGGCATCGAACTTCCACGATGTCAGTGTCCGGTCTGAGGGGCTGTAGGAGCAGAGATGAGGTTTTTGAAATTACCATTCATTCTTGTCTGTATTGTTATTTTATCCCTTAAAGGCTGCTAATGAGAAATAGAGCCTCATTATGATTTTAAGGATGAGAGAGGAAGGCTTTTAATTAATGATATGTAAATGGTCTTGAATTGATTATGTTAGAATATCAAGAGAGATGGGTAGAAGCTGTGGTGTAATATATTTTAATTAAGAATTAATTAAAAATGATGGCAATTTCATAAAGCCTCACAGAAAATAGTGGAATTTACTTTCTGTCAGGAGTAAATTAGTCAGTGATTAAATAAAGGGCCTGCATTAATAGTGGAGTTATTTTTAAACTGTGCTATGAAGAATTGTGTAATTTTCCCTAAATAAGTAAAATAAAAATCTAATGTTTGCAAACAAGTTTTGGAAATGATGGCAGAACGCAAACTTAGTTTTGTGCCCTCCTTGTGCCGCGAGACTTCAGAAAAGCGGCTTTAAGCAGATTATGCGGCGAGTACTGAGGTCCTGGCCAGCAGAGCCCAGCCCGGGGCCGCCAGGCAGCTGTGGGTGTGAGCCCAGCTCCAGTGGCCATGGGTGCCCCTGGGTCCTGGCTTAGCCCGGAGCCTCCCGACATCCCCGGGGTGGAGTGTCCTGTGCTGCACGCACACACCCATGTCTGTATGTAAATATAGAGAGAGATTGCTGGCCCTGCTGTGTGCCTGGCATGCAGGAGATGCCCATGGCAGTGAGGTAGGGACTGGATTGTCATGAAGGTCTCTTCCAACTTAAACCCATTCCATTACTCTACGCTTCTATACAATGGTTCCTGTTGTTCCTGCTCCCACCGTCACTGTGCCCCGTTGGTGATTCCATGCCGGCTGGTGGGCAGAGGCAGCCCCTGCTGCCGTGGTGCTGCTCTCGGTTTGGAGCAGCCCCCTTGCCTGCCACGAGGGACACGAGATCCATGCCTATTCCTTGGATTGAGCTCCTCTTCAGGTGCCTCCGGGGAACCGCAGCTTCACTTTTGCGCCCTGAGCAGCAGCTCCCTGCCATGGGGTCTCCTCTGTTATGGGGAGACCCTGCTGATGGCAGAGTGGCTGCTCCATGGAGCCCGAATGAAGGCGTTGCTGCAGCAGGAGAATTTGCCAGGCGTGGGCCTGTCCTGCATACTCACCGCTGTCCTTGGGGCACGTTTTGGGAGCACAAGAGCTGCAGCACCAGCACCTGCCTGGGGATGACCCGGGCTGGTATTAAACAACCAGCCTTCTGGATTTCCGTGGGTCACAAAAGGCTGTGGCTGGGGCAGTGGCTCACGTGCTGCCGTGGACGCGCACACGCTCTGCTGTAAACGGGCTTTGCGCTTGTTCCGGCTGCTGTTCAATAAAGAGCATTACCATAGCAACTGCTCCATCACACGGCGAACGTTCACGCTGTCTCCGAGATAAAGAGCACATTTTAAAGCAGCACATTCTTAATGCCAGTGCCCTAAAATGCAATTTTTGATGATTATTATTATTTTTCTGGGAGAATATTTGTGATGAGCGACCGAGCCTCCTTAGTATCTCTTAACTCCTTTTACGGCTAGTTTGCTGGCAGAGGACTGTGCCTATGGTAATTTCTGTTTCATTTGTAGATTTTTACATACAGATCATGAGATATTTGTTAGTTCAAGTCACGGCATGGGGCCACGTGTCCGTGGGGTGCAGGCGTTTCTGTGGCATTTAGCAGAGATTCTCTCCGAGTGCTGTTTCCAGAGCGATGGGAGCGGTGCCCGGTGCTTGAACCTGGCTGTGCTCCTCTCCTGCGCTGCAGGAGGGCAGTCCTCGTGCTGCTGGCACAGCGGTGGCTCCGCCGGAGATCAACCTTGTCGCCACTTCTCCACTACTGGCCCATGAGATGAGGAGTTGGCAGTTGGTCCCAGAGCGCCACGTGTGGCTCCGTCTCGGTGCCAGCCGGTCGAGCCCCTGGTGCAGCAGGAGAGGAGCTGACGGTGGGGTTGCTGCTGCCCCACTTCGGTTCTGAGCATCAGGACCCATGTGAGCCACAATCAGTGTACAAAAACACAGGGTGCCCCCTGCACCCGCCGCCGTGGGAATTTTCTGTAGGATGTCGTGGTTTGTGATATGGGTAGGAGCTGCTGGGGCCCTGTGCCCTGCGACTCCCTGCCCCGTATGGCGTGTGATGTCCTAAGGGGAGCCTGGTTGCAAACCAGCCCTTGTGCTCAACTACAAAGCCTGGAAGAATTAACATTCCTTGCAATTATCCAACCATCTTAATTACTTGCCCAATATTCTGTCTCAGCATTAGCTGCCCAAATCATGTCGGGATTTTCCAGACACAACTTCTGACTGGTTTGTTAGCTGGGAAACGGAAAACAAAGGAGAATCAGAGTAGAAATTACTGTGATGCTTTAAGTAGTGTTCAAGATGAGCCCAGAAGCATTGATAACTCCTTCTGTTATGTGACGCAGGAATGGGAAGGGCTGGGGGAAAGTGGTGGCACACTGGAAGAGCTGGCCCCCTCTGTGTCCGTCCCCGCCGTGCAGCCATGTGGCTGGGCACAGCGTCCCTCCCAGGGCACAGGTCGCTTAGCCGGGAGCAGTGGCTCCGCACGGACGCGGCTGGCTTGGGCACAGGGGAGAGGAGCGTAGTGGGGAGCGAGGCCTTGGCTGGTCTCTCACCAGCCAGGTGCCAGCGGGAGGCAGAGCTTGGCTCGCTGCCTCGGTCCTTTCTGCAGCTGGGAGTCTTCCCTGGAGCTTTGCTGCTTAGTGAGGTTTGGCTTGGACGACGCTGAAGGCATCTGCTCCTCTGATCACCACCGCTGGTGGAGGAGATGCCAGAGGCCAGCATTTGGCAAGGCCTGCACGCTCACTTGCACGCATGCACACATGAATGCACACATGCAGTAATGCATGAACACATGTGTACGTGTGTGCTGGGGGCAGACCTGGCTCTGGCAGCAGCTCTCTGGGCTCAGCCCACGTGTGCCCTAGCGAGGCCCCGGCGCCCTAGGCTTGCGGGGGTGGGGCTGGGAGCCAGCGGTACCGTCGTGTTCACCGTCCCCTGCCATCAGCGCACAGCCGATCTGAAGAAGCAGCAGCCAGGCTCTTCACACCAGGGTGCTCTTGCCCATTAACATGCTGTGTGTGAGATACCTGTATCATCTCGCTCCCATTCGGGCTTGCTGACTGCAGGAAAAGGACATTTTTTATCAGTTTCTGCATTAGTGAAGCAAAAGGTGCTTTGGTTCCTTTCTACTGTCTCTGAATGCAGAGTGTGTCATCGGAAGAAGCTCTTGGGTCAATCAAAATGCCCCTGGAACTTTCTCTCCCTGTTAGAACAATCTTCATCCTTCAGCCCCGGCGCGGGCAGTTTATGTTGTGCCACAAACGGCTGATAAAGGTTTGCTGTAGCAGAAGCCCTGTAAGCAAAAAGGGAGCAATGTTTTACGGCTCTGGTGCTGTCTGGCACCGTTCATTAGCGTATCCTGGGCTGGTAATAAAATTTTACAGGTTGATCATTTAAATGCAGGTTAGAAATAAATTTGATGATCCAACAGGAAGAGTAACGGAGCCTGGTCCATCGTCTTCCCCCAGTCGATACCCAGGGGACACGGGGCCCTCACCCGGTAGGCACTAGTGGAACAGCTCAACAGCTCACTCATAATCACATTATTGATTGAAGGCTTCAAGTGGGGTGCAGGCAGTGATGGACGGAGTGGTTTGGTGGAAGAGGGACTATGGAGCAGTCCCAGCACTGCTCCTCATTCCCACTGGTGCACTTATTAACCGTGCTCTGAACCCTTTAGATGGAGAAAACCAGCAGCACGGGTCCCGCTCTTTGTTCTGGGCTGAGCAGGCCTGCTCTCCGCAGCTCTCCTCATCACGAGCCAGCGCCTGGGGCCAGACCTGCGTGGGGGGAGCAGAGCAGGATCCCCCAGAGCAGCGGTGGTTGGAGCACCACGTTTCCTATTAGTGGAGGACCGAGACAGAGAGGTTGTTTGAAAAGATTCCCTTTAGACCAAACACTGATGTTGGAGTTGGGCTACAAACACCTCTCCTGCCACAAGTGCAACTTTATCAGTTCTCCCGGTTAAACGTGGCTGCTTGGCACATAACCCGCACTCCGCCTGCTTACTGCTCCGGCCGCGTCTTCCAGAGGCCGAACAACACAAATCGTGCATTGAGAGTGGCTGTTGCTGCACAATTTAATTGCTTTTTCAGTACACATTTTAATTTATATTTTTATAAGTCTTTTTTTATTTATAATTGTTTTGTAATTTTTCAGTGCACATTGTTGTCCCTTAAAATCTCCCTGTTGGTGGATGGGGAGGAGCAAGCGCAGGCAGGGCGGCGCAGGACAGGATCCCACAGCGCGGGCTTGACGGCATTCCCATTTCACAGGGTGTATTTCCCTCTGGTGTCTGCTGGTCACCCAGCCCTTGGCACTATGGACACAAATCACAGCTGGGAACGTGGGGCTTTCAGCAAGGTATTTCTGGTGGATTTTGCAATCAGGTACAGACCTTCCTGAACACAGCCTCTCCAGTGATTTGCTACAGTGTCAGAGAGAAAACCACTGCCTGTTTGGGATCTTCCTGCCGGTGGCAAGGGGGTGGAGTTGTGTGGTCTTTAAGGTCCCTTCCAACACAAACCATTCTGTGATTCTATGGAAATGCAGTATTTGTTGCACCATTTCAACATTTGCTTTAGCAATTACGGGATATCTAATTAAATGTTTGGCATGTGCAATGTGCAAGTTTTGGTGTAGCGATATAGAAAATGTGAAACATTAATATGAGGTTAATTTTGACTGGTTCAACAGCTTGCTTTTAAGTTTCCCATTGACAGCCAAACTGCAGGGTTTAATGCTAAGCTTCACATTGCAGCTTATCTCCCCTTAATTAAAATTAAAATGTGAGCAACAACATGCAGATATTTTGTAGGCATCCTGGAAGAGGAGAAGCAGAAGCTCGAGTGATGGTTGTTTAATAAGATTATAATTGGAGAGTTAAAGCCTTGTGATCTGTTTGAAGACTGGTTTGGTGCTGGTGCGGCTCTGTGGCAGGCGAGCCCCAGGTGCCTGGCCAAGCATCCCTCGCTGACATCTGGAACCAGTTGCAATACATCACTGTCAAAACTGCTTTCTATACGTATCTGCATTTACACATTAGTTACCCACGCAGCACTCATCAAAAAAGCTGAACAATCTTGACACAGTGTCCCTGGTGGAACGGCAAAGGTGAACCGAAGTTGGGAGGCAGTGTCTCGCGTCACTGTCTGCTGAGCTTTTACAACAGGAAGCCTGATTAAAACTGAAAGGAAAAATTTATCCTCAGCTTCTGCTTTGTATCATTTTTTTGCCTACAAAAAGAGTATTTTGTTTCATATGCAGCCTTTTATAGTGGGGGCCGTGGATGCTGTTAGTCTTCATCGTTTGCCTGTGATACAGAGCACGGCTTCACTGGACCAGTCACCGCTGAAAGGGTCTGAGGGTCTTACTATCCACATAACTTCCTCTTCCTTGCGCAGTTCTTGCTTTGAATTGTAGAACCTATCTATAGTTCATGCAGGGTTGTTGCACAGAAACCGGTGTAACGTGGGCCGAGTAAGCCTGGGTAAGATGTGAATGCTACTGCCTGGCTGTGTGTTTGTTGCTGCGAAGGAACGAGCGGCACTGCTGTCATGGGGTGTGGAGCGGGAGAGAAAATGGCTGAGAATCTCCTTGGGAGTGCAGGGATTAGGATTTAATTAGGTCTTAAAAGTAAAAATGTTGAAGAGCCAGAATGAGCAAAGAGTGGAGCTCACCAGATGTGTCCTTTAAGATACAAACCGCTTTCGTGGAAGCAGGAGATTTTGCTCTTGGTGCAAGGTTCGGAGGGAGGCGATGCAGAGAGCTGTATTTATTTTTTCAATTAAAAATGGCTCTGCCGATGTGTGTACTTGCAATAAAATCTCTGTCTGTGTCTGCCCGCACCACAGGCGCTGTGGGGCTGCCCACTGCTCTGGTGAGAGGGAACTCCAGGCCCATGCAGAAGCTGTGCTCTGCAGCTCCCAGAAACGAAACGCTTTTGGAAGCTGCTGGTGGGAAGATGTTGCCCAGCTCTGGTTCCTCACAAGCGCCTGGGAGCCCCTAATTTCACAGCAAGAGCCCTTAAGAGTGGGGAGGCCCTGGCCCAGGTTGCCCAGAGCGGTGGTGGCTGCCCCATCCCTGGAGGTGTTGAAAGTCGGGTTGATGGGGCTTGGAGCAACCGGATCCAGTGGGAGGTGTCCCTGCCCATGGCAGAGCGTGGAACTGGATGGGCTTTGAAGTCCCTTCTGACCCAAACCATTCTGTGATTCCATGATTCGTGGCTTCATTGCCTTGATGGTGAAATTTCCCCCTCCGTCTGTACTTCGCTTTGGCTGGTTTTAGTGGCTCCCGTGGTGCTCCCGGCGGCTGCCCAGGGCTGCCCAACTGCGATGGGAATGTCACAGCAGAGTGGAGCTGTGCAATGCGTGACTGCAGTCCCTCCCGGCCACCGGCAATTCCAACAGCCCACAAAGACGGAGTCACAGAGGGGGAGGCCTTGGAAAGAATAGAAAATGTTCCCAAGTTGGATATTTTGATTGAACGCTTTGGGAACTGCCCTGCTCCTCTTCAACAGCCCCGCTGGGCAGGGCCCAGCATTGTGGGATCACCTGGTAGGCCCAGCGGATGGCGCATTTGTTTTACACTGGATGTCTCCGGGCACCATTTCGTGCGGTGTCAGCCGTGTTGATAGACACTCAACAGGAACAGTCAAACCTGCGGAACTGTTCCGGCTCCTTTTCCATAGTGTTCCACATGCAATTCTCCATTGCCTCTAATTCCACATCAGCTCCCCTGGCACTAAGAAAATTCTCCTTTAAAATGTGACTGATTCATCCTCCCTTCTCTTGTCAGGCTGTTGCATCCCTGTGGCGTGTCTGGTACGAAGAGCTCAGGGGTGCCTCCATTGCCCCAGGAAATAAATGGGGCGTGGAGTTATTTAGTTTAGTTCCTTTCTCTGGGACAAGAGGAAAAGGGTTCTGGAATATGAGAATCACAACTCATTTTTCACAGTTGCCTCTGCCGTGGCATTGATGCCACGCTATGCTTCATGACTTGCTGTTTTCATTAGATGTGTCCAGGAACTCTGGAAATGGCGATAAAGTGCCTCTCTAACTCAATGTTTACTTCAATAAGTGGACAAACAAGAAATATTGTGAAGTTTTGGAGATGGAGGCACTTTGTCTTTGATGATCTCCCTTGTTTGGCTATTTGTAGCATTTCTGAGGTTCATGTTTGGCAACGTATTTGTAACCTCTGCATGGAGAAGATTGCCAGATCCTGTGCAGGAATTAGTCCTGTTTGAGCTGGTAATGAAAAAAAAAGCCAAAAAAACCCATTGCATGAAACATGCATGTCAACTCCACGTTGGTCCTGGGCAGTGGGGAACAGGCACCAGCAAGGGCTGGGTGTGTGAGTGACATTCCATGGCCACCGATGGTCTCACAAAGCCAGAGGTAAAGGCGGTACTTGCTGTAGTGTGCTGGCAATCGAACCAGGACCGAACCAGGGCTGCTGGTTATGGCTTTGTTGGTGCTGATAATCTCTCCTCAGGGTGCTGACAGCAATTGCATTTTCTGCCCCTTGCAGACTGTGGAATAGGATAACATCAAAGTTAAGTTTAAGTTTAAAGAAGACAAAAATAACTCAACTACTTTGACTTCTTCTTCAGCTTCTCATCTCTGCTTTTCACTCTGGTTACACCAGCTTTACTGAAAAGCAAACAAAATTGGTGCCCAATGAGCCTAAGCTGAAATTCCAAACAACAGCAGCCCAAGGCCATTAGGGTTCCTCCGGGTTAGATGTGACGGGTGGGCACTGACGTTGCAGAGTCAGTACAAAATGTGAGCGATGTATGAAATAGAAATTTCCTGCCTGGTGTTTAGAGTAAACACAGACAGAGCTGGGCTGCTTGCTGCCGGTGCAGCTCACACCCAACCGGAGGAGCCAGACGAGCTCCGGCGGCCGCCAGCAGGAACTGTCCCTTTGTTGAAAAGTTTTGTTCTGTTTTCCATCTCCCTTGGTACCTTTGGGTAGAGCAATGACTTGAGTGAGTGTATCATTGTGTCCATGTGGATTCTCCACAGAAAAGTGGTTGGGAAGGTGATGATGGGGTGGAGAGACGGCCTTTACAGACACTGCCCATGTTTCCACACAGCGCTGGGATGTTCGGCAGCAGCCAAGGAGACCTCGGCCCATGAGAAACACACAGCAGCCTCAGTCCTGGTGTGTGTGACCCTTCTTCCATGGGCATTGTCATCTCCCGGCATCATGGACAACAGTTGTCCTTAGACACAAGCCTTCTCTGTCTGTCAAGGAGAAACAAAAAGCTTTCAGGAATCTGTTTTTATTTGGGAATCCTGAATGAAATCTATTTCTCGGCTAAAAATCCACGCTTTGTCATTATTGCCACAAATAGGGTTAAAAAAAATCAATCCGTGGGGGAATCACACAGCAACCTTCCCCTGCTCTGCCAGTGAGCTGCTGGGCACCTTCCTGGCCAGGTCTGCTTGCGGAGCTGAACAAGCCCTGTGGGGACAGACGCCCACATGGCCCCGGCCACACCATCGCATCCCGGCAAGAGGCTGGGAGAGGCTGAACGCACCACCATGCACGGTCACAGTGCTGAGTTTTATTATGAATTAAGAGTAAAACTCCTTCTCTGCCACAGAAAAAAACTGCCTCCATTTTTCAGAGTGCCTCTGTTTATATAGTTTATGGGAGAAGAGGGCTCTTAATATTTCAGTGTCATGACCATAAAATGAAAAGGTTACTGCTTGCTACAAAGCCTTGCTTGGATCCAGCACCAATTAATTTTCAATCTGAAATATATGTCTGCTGACCGTCTCACAACAGCCGTGAGCAGGAGGCTCCTCCTTAACACACTGGAGCCACAAACCCAGTTAAAGGATTAGCCAGCTTTTTCCATGCTGTTGTGTTCGCCCCCATTGGGGATTCCCATTATCCTTGATGGACTGTTAGCCCTGACAGTGAGATCGGATGGTTTTATTTTTCCTCCTCCCCTGCACTGTGTCCACGCGTGAGGCCCCTCAGCCTCAGCTTTCACTCTCATGGTAGGTGCGAGGACAGCGTACACTGAAGGCAAGTGTCACTGCCCAGAGCTACTGCTGCAAAATGATCTGCACAAGGGCTTTATTTTCACTGACGCCCTGCGCTCTGGCTGTAGCACGGCCCTTCCCCACGTACATGGGGCAGTTTAAGGACTGAAGTTGTACCCGAGCATTGCAAGCGCATGCTGAGGGTGGATGAGCTTCTCTTTATCTTTATTTATTAATAAAAGACGGAGTGCCTTGGGAAACAAAAGGTTTTAATGGCTGGTGCTTGGTATCCTTGACAACACTCCCCAAAGAATATTACATTAGGGCACCAGAGAACTTTTAAAAATAAGTAATGGAATTCCGTCTCTGTTATGCTTTTAGTAGTCATTTCGGCCATGGTGCAGCGAGGTCATAAGCTGAGCTCAGTGAAGGGAGCCAGAACACGAAATGATGCTGAGAGAACGTCTGGGAGATGAGAGGTACAGAATTACAAGCGAAAGTGCAGGCCTGCTGAGGCAATTACAGCTTAATGGGGTCATTTGGAAGGCAATTGCCAGGGGTTAATGTAGTATGGAGAGATGAGGTGAGATTGAAGTGAAATTTGGGGCTGGAAATGTGTTAAGATGAAAGATCAGAGTGCAGTGGATTCTGCAGTGCAGGAGGTTTATATCATGCAAAAAATCTGGAAAAATGGAAAAGGAGTAGCCAGATGTTTCAAAATAAATAAATAAAACCTTAAGTAAAAGCTTTAAAAAAGCGAAATAGCTACAGCAAAAGACGCCGTGCTCAGACAGGATTATGGTGTGCAAGCCGGTATTTAATACAGCATAAAAGGGCTTGATTGGAAGCAAAAGTTGTGTTGCGTTTGCCTGCGCATATGCGGAGACAATGTGGCTCAGTTCCCGTTATCGACACGATATTCTGCCTGATGAAATACTCTCAGTTGTTGTGCTTGTTTTGAAAAATCCATTGTTTGGAAACAAAAAGCGAGGAACAGTCCCCTATACCCGTATTGTGATCTATTTGCGATGGATTCGTCACATTATCTTTTCAGGCATTAAAATAATACTCATAAGATGTCAAAATATTGCCGAACGTAAGCTGGCGTTCTTTGAGAGTGGGTATTTTGGTTCTGAGAAGTATGCTTAAATATTACAGGTGTTTAAATTAAAAATGTCAAACCATGAAGGCATAATGGAAGTAATCATTTTTACACAGTTTTAAGCCGCCGGTGTTGGAGAAAGCTCTGCATTCCAGCCTATTGTGAGTGAGCGGAGTTCATAAGCATTCCGAGGACAAAAGAGATCATTATGCTTTGTTACCTCAGCCAGTTCATTACCTTAATTGCCAAGCGTAATCCAGTCTTGGAAGAAAACTCTGGGGCTTTAAGGAGATCAGCACTGGCCCCTCTGACACAGAAAATGGAAGCCTTTGCCCGTGCGGCGGCCGCACCAGGCACGCTAAACCTTGATCAAAGGCTGAACTTCGCCAAGGGTCGGCCATGTGAAAATCCCCCGGAGCTGTGCTGGGCGCTGAACCGTGATGGAGCACCGGGGGCTCAGCACCGCTCCCGCGCCAGTGTGACCGTCCCGGATCACTGCCTGGCAAGAGCACATTATCATCCCTTCAGATAGGTGAAGTTGAACAGCTCTGTGTGCAGGGAGAATACGGCTCCTTTTGCAGCCGCTCTGCGTTGTGCAGGGACTGAACGCGCAGCAATGCCGCGGAGCCGGAGCCTGGCGCTCGCCATCAGGCAGGAGGCCACTTTTCCAGGAACGGCTTGTTAAATTCTCCTTAGCTACATGCGAGGAGAGGTATTTGCAGGCAGGCGTTTGTCTCCAGAGCCACAGCTGCGGAATCATTCCGAGGAGTTGGCTGGGGAAGATCAGATTTATTGTAAATGCATTAGAGCGACGGTTTTTCACCGGTGTTTCTTTGGCGTGCGTGTGCTTTGTATCTGGTTATCCAGTCTGACGGTGCCGGCTTCTCCCCCTGCACGGTTGCATATATTAAGACTTTTAAGAAATATAGTAAAACAAAAACTATGACCTTTAAAAGCATGGTTGAGTTGCATTCATTTTATAACCATCAAAGCAACTCTTTACTGTTGTAAGGTAGAAAAATCAATGATGCAATCTTTTTCCTTTTGCCTCGTGCAATCCGTAATTGAAATGGAAAATCAAATGAACGGCTAACAGATAATTGTTTTATCAATATTCCCTGCCTGCCCTACAAGGGTCAGCCTAGAATGATCATGAGCCACGGATATGATGAGGACAAAATGTGAAATTGAACAGCAAGGAGGCAATAAATCAACCTTGACAAGAAAGAGTGACCAGCATGTAGCTCTTGTAGGCAGCTTTTGGGACACTTTTTGTCTCAGGTGTCTGCACTGATTTAAAAACGTGAGAATATAATATTTGAAGCTCTACCAACAGGTAAACAACTGCAGACTGTTTCTAGGTTAAGGAAGGCGTCATCAAAGCAAACATGCTGCAGCTGAAAATGGGATATTGGGGCGTAGGAGAAAAAATCCCAAGGTAAAACAATGGGGGAATAATGGGATATTCTGAGGCCGGTGCAGGCAGGAAATGCCGTGTCCTCCTGTGTGGTGATAAGAAAACTAAAAAAGATGGTAAATATATTAAAATATGTTTTTCAGGCTGCTCTTTTGCTGCTCCATTGGGCATGAAAAATGCTTTGAATCACATTTCTGGTGTTTCGGGAGCTCCTTGATCCCGGTGCTGGAGCAGCGGGCTCTCCTGCCTGGAGGCCCATCTGATACCAGCCAGCGGACTCTGTGTCCTGGTCAGCCGGGCCAGGGCAGTACATCAGATACTGATGTCTGTTTGTGTGTGGCTGGGAGCAAATCCAGCGCTGCCCTTGCTGCTTTATCCCTGGGTGCCAGGAGTCTGGGAACAGCTTGGGTGCATGCTATCTCCTGGGCCCAGGTGCCGCTTGGAGGATGGTGGCCACAGCCATCCTCCCACCCATTGAGGACCCATAGAGGACCCATCCTGGTAGGTTTTCATGAGTTTTGTTTTTCGGTGGCACAGGATTTCCCTCCTGGACTCATTGCACACCTTGGGCATGTGGTGATGGGAAACGATGGGAAAGAGGACTCTCAAAATGTGGCAAGGCTAAAAAGTGTGGCCGAGCCTAAAAAGCATGGATGAGCATTGGGAAGACACATGCTGAAGGTTCCTCCTGGAGCAGGGGAGCACATGCAGGACCTGTGGGTGGGTTAGAAGGCAGAGCCTGGCTCAGCTGACCCACAGGAGCACCCAAGGCAGAGCAGGGACACCCTGGCCATCCAGACCATTGCACAGAGCTTGGGAAGCCAGGGCAGACTTTAGGGCAGGCTCCTGGGCGAATGAGTGAGTGGGGGGTCATACATGACATGTGCAGAACTGTGAGACAAGCGGCTTTTCTCTGGACAGGTTCTGTGTTCACTGGGCGCAGCACTGGCGCCGGGCGCCGCGGGGAGGAAGGGCGGCGCAGGGGTCCAGGTGGGTGCTGCTGTGTCCTGGCACCGCCACCATGGGACCCTCCCTGCCTGGGGAGTCCAGGGCTGCCTTTCACTCCACAGAACCTCTGGCGCTGCTATCCTTGTTCGTGTGCTGGAACGGTTCATGGACTTGGCACCTTTTATGGAGCACGCAGACCAGGAGAAGGCACCTGTTCAGGGAGGGCTGACGTGGGATGAAGTGGGGTGACATTTGCCAGAGCCTCCATGCTCTTCTTCCACCAGATTCTGGCTTCAGCTGCAGGAGAGAGATGTTGAGGTGCCCTGGAGCAGCAGCTGGTCTGAAGGTCCTGTGGCTACCAGATTCCAGCTCCCTGCTCCAGGCACACGTGTGGGCGTCCACCTGTCTGCCCCTTCTATCCCATCCCATCCCACCCCGTCCCGTCCCGTCCTGTCTTGTCTCGTCCATCCACCACCAGCTTAGGTTCAGTGGAGGACTGGTTTGCATATGGTCCACATTTGAAGGACACCAGACTGGGAACCCGTCCTGGAAGCTTTATTTTTAACTTCGGCTCTCGCTGTCCCACAACATCCCCAGGGAGGAGCAGGGCTGGTGTGCGTGGTCTTGGAAACAGCCGTGTCAGAACCCAGCAAAATAGGTTGCCAGTGAGAAGAATGTTCTTTATTTTAAGCACAGTATTTTAGACACGCCACGTCCTCCTTTCCCAGGGGCAAGGCTGAGAGACTTAAGAACTATTTTTATGATTGGTGTTTCAAATTCGTTTCTCCTCAGGCCCTTTCCCACAGTGGGTGGGTGTGGTGTTGGCAGCCCCTCTCCGGGGGAGATTCCAGGGAGACCCACAGGAGCCGTAAGCTGCCTGCGGAGAAGGGGGGTCTCCAGCACACTGCTGGGCTGGGGGCACGGCCTTCACCCTGCATGGGGCGGGCATGGGGGTGCTTGCCATGGGCACCCCGAGGGGCACAGGCAGGATGAGAGCAGCTCCTGGCTCCCACTTGGCCACCTCAGAGGGACAGAGGATCCCCTCCCGCTCCGTCTCTCGTAATGAAGTGTCAACTGCTACCGTCACCGTCCTCCATGTCCTTGAAACCCACACGGTTTAAGCAGGAGTCTTTCCAATTTATCAGCAGTTAAAAATAGAGGGGAGGGATGCGAAGGAGAGTCCCTGCTCCCCTGGAGCTGGGGGTGCACATGGGAAGGTAACCTCTGCGACAGAGTAGGACATGAGATGCGTCCCTTGTCCTACCGGCAAATGCGTTTTAGTCCTGTCTTTGAAGATCCCTCCTGAGGGCAGAAGATTAAACCAGGAGCATGAGGGGATGTGTAGACAAACACAACAGATCAGACTAGATCATTACAGGCAGTAACTGCTTCCATAACAATATTTACCAAGCCTGCGGTATCTGTAGGCCTGCTAATAAACACAGCATAAATCCAGGTGTGGAGGGAGGCACGGGGATGATCCACCGCGTCTTTAGCATGCATCCTCAAAATGCCCTAAATACATATTTACACTACGGTGCCGATGGACTCCAAATAAGCTCTGCAAGCTGCCAGACTGTTAATCCACATTTTCATGCTGCTGGTCTGTCCGATGAATGTGTTGTGTAAAAATGATTCCCACTACAGTACCTGCCGCTCGGAGGCTGGGGCACGCCGAGCTTGGCTGTGGCGATATGTGTGCCCTGATGTGTCGGCACATCTCTGCCCCGGCTGGAGAGACGGGTGCGTAGAGGAGCGCAGGAGCCGGGCCAGGCTGAGCATGGGCCTTTTCAGCACTTTGCATTCCTGGGGTCCGTGTGTGGTCAGAGTGGTGGTGTGTGGGGTTGGGGGGAGGTGTGGGGCTGGACCCACTGTCCCATCTTAGCGATTCGGTTGGCTCTCCTTCCCACGTCCCTCTGGTGACGGACACATCACAGCACCATTGGAGTGGACGGGTTAGAGTTGTGGTTGTATTCTACCAGGCCCCTGGCTTTGCCTTGGAGGGTCGTGGGATGCTCAAGGCTCGGTGAGGGCCGGGCTCCTTGTTCACTTTCCCAGGGCAACATATCCCTGTTCCCGCTGGCAGCACTTGGAGCCGCTCGAAGCAGCAGGGCTGCCCGCGGTGGCGATGAAGCAACGTCCCTAAGACTGCGTGCTAACAGGTACAATTGCTGTGTGTGGGTCTGAGCTGGAGATGAAGCTCGGGCTGAGCCGCCCAGGGCTCCCTTTCCCCTCCATCCTGCAGGATCTGGCTCCACTACCTCCTGTGCCCTCCTGCAAGGGGCACAGGTCGCTCTCTGGCAAGTGCCATTTTCCAACATCCATTGCTCAGAAGCACAATTCTTTTCTCTCGTTTGTGTTGGAGCAGTGGTGGAGGAGCCCCAGGAGCTGCTGGTGCTGCTGACGGGGCAGCCGGCACTGGAGGGTGGCACCGGCACACGGTGCAGCCAGCAGGCAGGGCTGGGCAGGCACCCGCCTAACTTGGGGTTTGGGTTTGGGGGGAACGGGATTGCTGCACATTTATTTTTACTGACTTTGATGTAATATTTTAGTTTTCTTCATGAATTAGATTGAGAGAATTTGAAACTTAACTCTGGTGGTGCTCTTCTCCCAATTTATTCGTATGCTTAAATAAACATGTTGAATTAACTTTATAAGGCTTGTAAAAACTGCAGATAAAACCGTTCCAGAAAATCAACATTCTAAATCATGCTAAGTCTCTTCCCATTTTGCTCATCCTCTAGCAGGGCATTGACAAAAATATGAAATTGATTTGGTTGAAGGGTGTTAAAGAGCCGACAGCCAAATGTCACAAACAATGAATGGCTGCAGTGCTGAGAAAATCAATAGGGAGGTTAAAGCTGGTCTTGTGAAAGACTTGGCAGACTGCTCTGTTCCAGGAAGATATCTGTCTTCTGGCCTTGGTTGCATGATCAAAAGGAAAACTTGATAGGTTTAATGAAGGGAGATACTGTAAAACTGACAACAGAAATATAGACACCGCGGTAAACTGCGGGGCACATCAGTGAGGGGAGCTATTAGATACATTTTTCAGTCTGAAAAAATATTTATAGGTAAAGATGTCAAAAAAATATTAGTGCATTTCTCCACTTTTCCCCACGCGTTCCCAATCAACACAGGCGTTCGTGTGGCGTAAACAAAGGTTTGGGCGCTGCGTTTAATTGTACAACACGGTGGCAAATGTATAGGGCAAAATAATTAGCGTGATAATTAGTGAATTGTAATGTTTTCAAATAATTGCATGATGAGATTGCAGAGCCAAAGCGAGATGGGAATCTTGTCTCTATCTGGAGCTGGTATTGTAGCAGATCATAGCAGATAGGGAAAGGCGAAGCGCCGTTCATCAATTAGAAGGCAGGCAGGGTGACGGCAAACCCCGTCAGTCCACCCCATGTTCCGCACCGGCATTGGGGCTCATGCTGCTTTTGATAAATACATGGTTGGGTTTAAAATCAGTTTTGTGAATATTAGATCCACAAATATAAATGAGGATGCCAGCCATTAAAAAAGGTTAATAATGTTAGATTAATTTTGTTTTTGAAATCAGCTTGTAAACAGAATTTGCACTGATTTCCACCTGACCCGTTCACAGTGCTCCTGTATGACGCATTGCATCATTAGGGGAAAAAATTGGGTAAGGTCAGAATTATCGCTTCCCCCATATTTGTTTTCCAAACGCAGCACCGCACCTAAGACTAAACTGTATAATGATATTGGAAATAATGTGGCACCTTTGCAACAGTTATTTTCCCCAGCACTGTGTCTATGTGCATTTCATGAGTCTCTGTTCGTTGTCATCTGTCAGTTCTAGGGATCCGATCCTCCTCCCTTGTTTTTTTTTTTTTTCCTAGAAAAATGAACTCATTAGTTTAAAACTCCCAAATGCCACATTCGACTCAAACAGCGAAGATGATAACCTGTAAAAAAAGAGAGGAGAGAAGCGGAAAGGAGTCTGGCAGGTTTTCTGCAAGTGGACGCTGTAATAAAAATGCCCCCTACTTTGTTGGGATGGTGTTTGCAGGGCTGCTGCCATATGTTACTTTCCTTTTTAGCTGGGATTATGCCATCATTATTGCTGATAAAAGCTGTTTACTGCCTTGGCAAAGGAGTGATGCTTGGCGCAGTTTGGAAGCCGCCATTCAGTTTACAGAAAAGTGCATTTAGTGCCAGATGCTGGGATCCAGGGGCTTTGTTATCTTTTCCCATTATTGGGATCATCCATTGTCTGGTTTTTTTTCCTTTTAACTTAGCGCTGGCTTTGTTGTTTGGTTTTTGAATTCCCTTCAGTCCAGGCAGGTGACAGGGCAGGTTGTTGCTCGCTGTGCAGCGCCGGGCGGCCCCGGATAAAGCCGGCCACTTGCAGGGACTGTGTGCGCTCCGGGTGCTGCTGACGGAGGTGCCGGGTCTGGGTGCCTGGGGAGAGGCACACGGTGATGCGAGGCGATCCCAGTGGGAACTGTGCTGCCCAGGCACTGGTGTTCCTGGAAACCTTGGCGCCCAGGGCCTGGCACAACCATGGGGCTGCAGCGGAGGAGGAGCTGCAGGAAATGTGTAAGTGGAAGAGGACATCATATCTGAGTGTGAAGGTAGCCATAATTCATATGTAAATGCTCTCAGTGTAGGCTAACAGAGCTGTTGGATGGGCGGCAGCTCCGTTTGTGCCAGGCTTTCCATTAAAACCTGTTATCTTCTCCACAGAGAAGAGAACGTATCTGGTCCCTACTAAAAGCCAGGGGAGAAGAGCACCGGCCGTGTGCTGGGCAGTGCCTGCTATGCGGTGAAGGCACTGGCCCAGGCTCTTTTCCAGCCCTGGCAGTCCCACCACGCCTGTCCTGTGCTCCGTGACGAGTGCCCCGCTGTGTTGGGAGGTGCACCGGCTTCTCCCTCGCTGCGCTGCGCGTCCTCGCTTGCTCGGCACTGGCCCTTGCGCTGCCCGGTGCAGCTCTGACTCAAAACGCGGTGATTCCCCGGCTGCCTCCAATGCCGGCTGCCGTGGCAGTGCACGGGGCGGTGGTGTGAGGGCTTGGTGCTGCGTGTGACACAGGGAGAGGATCAATGGTGGCCCTGCCTCAGCCGAGTCACTCTTCCCAACAGCTCCAGGAGGCCTTTTGTGGCCGCGTGTGCCAGCACCGGCGCCACCACCTCCCGTGGGATGCTGCACACCCGCAGGTCTGCGCTGCCAGGGCTCACGCCTCGCAGCTCCTTACGCCAGCCCCTTGTGTCAGTGCCAGCAACTTGGGTAAAAGACTGCATGGTGTGGCTTTTATGTCTTCTGTTGTGAGGAGAAACAATCATGGCCTGTGCGGCCATTGTTGGTGTGACCGAAAGCCCGGTGCATGGCACACAGCCCATTGAGCGCCTCGGCGCTGCTGCCCGGCTGCCTTTTCCCAGCCACCTCCCTGCGCCTTCGCCTTTGGTTTCTAACAATCCACCTCCTCAGGTCAGCCTGGGAAGTCAGGCTGGATGCACTCGTAAACTTTGCTCTTGCCAGAGACAGGGACTCTCCACTGTTGCCGAGCTGAGTGTCCTGGATCCACAGCCCCTCTGTTGCATTCAGGGACCCCCGGGCACCCCAGGCACTGGTGTTGGGGTTCTGGTGAGCCTCCGGCACTGTGCCGGGTGCCCCATGCCGGCTGCCCCGTGCCAGCTGCCCCGCATGGCACCTCTCTGTGCCGGCACCAGCCAAGGCGGGGTGCAGCACACGGACATGGAACTCCTCGTTCCCCTCCTCTGCTCCACTGTTCTTTGGGGAAGAGCCTCTGACCTTATTCCTTCTGCTAAGAGAGATGCATCTGGAACCAAATGAGGGCAGTAAAGTATAATAGAAGGCTTTACAAATGAAAGTTTTGTTTCTGCTTGTGCAATACCTTGTTTCCCCCTCGTGTACCCTGGGAAATCAGGCTGATCAATAGTTCCCATTTCAGCACAACTGCAGCCAGCATTACAACTGTATAAAATTTACAGCATTGTCTGCTGTAAATTTTAATTGGAAAAGCCTCACAGCTTTACCCTCTATCTGTGCGCCTTTAAATGTATTTCATTTAAAAAAAATATCAAACAAATTTACAATGTATAATATCATGTCATACACTTTTTATTGGCGCCGTAATATAAACAGGACAACCCCACACTCCTGCTGGAGGAGAAAATGGCTGTAAAACACCTGGAAGAAGCTGGGAGAGCCGACGAGGATGTGTTTGGAGCATCCGAGCACCCCGTGCCGAGAAGGTGCCAGGCAGGTGCCGAGCAGCCTCGCAGCACCCATGGGAGCGATCCGTGCCTCATGTGGTGCCGGAGCCCCGTGGAGCCGCTGCAGCTGCACGCTGAGGAGCCGCAGCGCTGCGGAGGCGGGAGAAAATGTCGCTTTCAGCACAGCTTTATTTCTGTCACAGGTCAGGCTTAAAATGCTGCATGATACAGTTATTGACTCTAATCTGGGCATAAACACAAGTCCTCAAGCACCAGCCCAATTAATAATTTGCATAATTAACATGCATATTAAATAGGGACTGGCCTTGCATCTGTATTTGCGGTGATAGGGGTAATGAGGGCTAGCAGAGCGGCGCCTCGGGCTGGCGTGAGCAGACGTGTGGCAGTAGTAATTTTTGCTTGGATTGACAACTGCTAGACAAGCAGTCCCAGCATAAAACTAAACCCCGTTTGGCAGAATTAATCGTTGACAAACTGCTCTTAAAGCTGTAACATTGTTTCTGTCAGTTGTTCGGTTTGATGTCACTGTTAGACATAATAAATCAATAGTGTCAGAATTTGGTAATGTTTATAGCTAGCAAGGTTTATTATTTCATATGACTGTCATGTACAAATAGTGGTTATCATGGCTGCCTCTAAATTATCGAAGGCAGAATATTGCCTGGAATATATTTCTTAAATTCCTTCTCCAATTAATCCTGGTGGTGGCTGGCAGTGGTGGGGCCCACTGATGTTTTTGGAGGGATGGTTTTGTCCTCCGTACGTTTTTTAAAGGGAGGTTTCAGCTTGTGCACAAGGCAGGATTTACTGTCCCCGTCTGCCACGCTGGGCATGGGGCTTTGCTTTATGAACCTCGCTTTTCCTGCTTGGGTGGCAGATTTTAGGCTACAGGTGAATTCCACAGAATCAGCATGGGGTGGGCAGAGCAGAGGTGTCCTGATCTGAGCAGGGTTGAAACCACAGCCCCATGAGAGGGGCCCAGCTGTGGGATGGGGATTTATTATCCACCAGACACCGGATATGGTCAGAGGTGAGGACAGACTCTGCTTCCTCCTGGCTGTGCGGGTGTGTGGGATAACGTGTGCCACAGTGTGCAGAGAAGGCGTGTTGTGATGTGTGGAGGAGGTGTGCCACAATGCGCGGGTCCCTGTGCGCATGGGTCCCTGTGCCTTACGAGTCGGGGTGACTCCTTCCTCGCTGTTGCTGTGCTCTGGTGGCACCGTTCCGCCCCAGACACTGGGGTTTGACCCTCTGCACCCCTTTGCCCATCGCCCGTCCCCTGGGACCCTCCAAGCCGGCACCCAAAGGGAAGAGCCAGTGGGACCGGGCACTCCCTGGGCGAGACTAAAACTGTCCCTTCGCAAGGCAGCATATATAAATTACAACAATAAATTACTGCAGCCCCAGGGTAAAAGAAGCATCAAGTTATGACTTTTACATGAGTATTTAGTCAGCCATTCAATAAAAAATAGGTCTTCCAGTTGCACAGTACCATTTATCAGCTACATATTTATTATTTATCATAGCTACGCATGATGCAAATGTGAATTACCTAAGCTGCTCCTCCAAGGAGCACTTGCTTTTATAGAAATGTAAACATATATAATACAGTTTGCAAAATCAGATATCGAGCTCTAAAAGGGAAAAGAAATTAGAGATGCAGATTTTATTTTTGTTTTCATTTCTATATGATAAATTATCTGCGCTACAGTTTCTTTCTAAAGGTCATTTCCAGGATTAACTTCTCCTTAACTCCCTGCTGCTCTGTGGACAGCCCTGAGCAGGGATTTGTGGGAATGCCCAGCGCCCACTCGTGCCTGGACAGAGGTGGGAGGTGGCGCAGGGTCACGGCCACACATCTGTGGCCAAGGTGCTCTTGCAGGTGTTTGCATGTGCTCGTGGCAAAGGCTGATCCTGGCAGCCGCCGCAGGACTTGCGGGGTCTGTGCCTGGAGTGTAGTGGGGCACGCTGGGGTCAGCCAAGGCTGAGGTCCAGCGGCTGGTGCGCAGGTGAGGGGGCTTTGCTGGGCTGACACTGGGCATTCCCACCCCAGGATCCATCCTCTCACTGGGTGACAATCATCTACAGGCACAAAATACCTGCGGCCATTAGCATTCTGCCCACGTTTATTCCGGCACTGATACTCTATAAAGTGATTCAATTCCAAAAGAGGAATTTGAAGATCTCTTCCCTCCTCCGTGTTTCTAGAGTTTCTGGGGTCCTACAGGGAATTTCAGACCTCGAAGCATTTCACTTACATGAATTGCCTTTCATTTCCAGAAGCCTTTCCCCACCTGGGAGCCCCTTCCTGGTGCAGGGCTGGCAGGGCGCGGGCAGGGGCGAGGGATGCGCCCGACCTCCCCCTCGCCGGACACAAGGCAGCAGCGGCGCAGGGCCGTGGCAGGGGTGGAACTGGGTGATCTTTAAGGTCCATTCCAACTCTCACCATTCCATGATTCTGTGGTGGAGCAGCCGAGGCATGGCTCTCCCTGAGGAGATGCTGATACCGCCCTTTGCTTCTGGAGTCCTGCTCCCTGTCCCTTTCCCTAGGGACAATCCCTTCTCCATGACAGCGACTCCCACGTCAAAGCCTGGCCTGAGGCTGCCTCTCTTTTTGAAAAAAAGTGTAAATGCCAGGAGTAGATAGCTGAGGAGCTGGAGCTGTTCCAGCCAAAGCCCCGGCTATGGGTCTGTGTCCCTTTGCGATGAGGAGCTGCCCGATGTCCCCTCTGCCCACCGTGGGGCCACGGCACTCTCTTGGCACCCTGGGCCAGCGTTGCTGCAGCTCTCTGCAGCTCTGCATCTCACCTGCACGGAGGGGGCTGCGTGTCGGCGCACCCAGGCTGCTCTCAGGGTCTGCTGTCCATCCCCCTGGCCTGGCAGCAGTGCCAGCGGCGTGGGCAGGGCCGCGGGGCGGCAGCCTGGCTGTGCTTTGTTCCCTTGTGCAGAAGAGCCTCCAGCTGGCGTTAGACATGGCTGTGCCGCGAGCGGGCTCTCGCCAGGGGAGAAAGGGTCTGGTGCTGGCATGAGCGCTGTGGTGTCCCTGCTTGGGGACTCAGGGCAGGGGAGCTCTCGGGCTCGTGTCGCTGCCGGTGGCACATGACGGCACCACGTTAGCACCAATTTGCTCTGGAGGAGATGCAAAGAGCCACTCTGCCTGCAAAATGGCCTTGTCCTACAGGCAGCCATCGGCTCGGCGGTGCCCGCGCTGGGTTGGAAGGCGAGGAGGCACTGGCGGCCAGCTTCATTTTCTGGGGGAGGTCATTAGTTAACGCATCCAGGGATGCATGGGAGAATAACAGCACATCAGTTAGGATGCTAATTCACTCGACTGGCAGTGAGCGCTGTGAAATGACAGCTTGGAGGGGTGCGGGGGAGTGTCTGAAAATGGCAGCAGATTGGTATTTTGAAAGGGGAGGGAAGTTTTATAATGATGAATAAGAAAGATGACATTTGGTGCTCACATTTCACTCGCATTGGCTGTCCGCAGGAGGGTCAGTGTGCGTAACCTCCCGCGACGAGGCCTGGGGCTGCCCAGCAGCTGACTGGGTGTACACCCTTCAGACAGGAACAAAAAGAAAGGCCCAGATAATTAGGCCAAGTTGAACTGCAGGAGGTAGCCAGCTTCTCGGCTGCCTTTTGTATATTCATGACCCAGCTTGATTGATGGAAGGACAGTGTTTGGTGACACTGTCATTTGCAAGTTGAAAGGTAGACTACAGGCTGGAGCTATGCTCAGATGTGCCTTAAAGGGTCCTACAATAAGCTCATTTGGATGCTGATGATGTTCGCATCTGCATTTCTTTGTTTCTAACTGTTTCAGGAGGACATCTGTTAATTTGTATAGATTAGCTTGGATGCTTTCATTTAAAAACATCAAATTATGTAGCAGGACTGTTTATTATAAAAGTTTCCAGGAAAGTTTAAACTGATTTGGAAACCAGGCGGAGCGTAATACTTAAAAACAGGACTGAAAAAATAATAGGAATACTCTTATTCAGGGTCCCATACCCAGGAATTAAGACTTGTATTTCTGCTGCAATGTTATCAAGAAGCGTTAGCAAAAGCATCTGTTGAATTATAAATTTCAGGATAAATGAGGCTTGCCAAATTTCATATCTGCTCAGGAGAGGAGGGCCTCCTTCGCTGGGCAGTGAAAGCCTTTATGTATGAAGAGGGGGGGGGGGGTGGGGGAAGTGAAACGTAATTAATTCAAGAGAGAAAATGCTTTTACTGTGTAATATTTAGTCACATATTTCAAGAATAATAGTGCTCCCGTCAGAGAAGTTACATTTTTTACAGGTATTGCTTGCAGGAGATGGTGGACTGTGAGCTGGGAGGAGGTCTCATGTCTCAGCTCTGGCTGCCCTCGGTGCAGCAGCTCTCGGTTGGCACATGGAAGCATCCTTCTCCGGCTCTGTGTGCGCCCCTGTGCCGGGATGGGGCACACCGAGCCAGTCCCTTCCTGCTGGAGCATGCACCCAGCACTTGGCCTTTTGCAGTGACCTTTCCTTGGGACCTGCTGCACCCTTAAAACCTGCTCTCCTCCCAGGTGCTTGCCGGCTGCGCACTTGCACTGCTGCTTGGCGCTGGGTGGCTACACCCAAGGGAGCCTTCGGCACCCGAGCCCACGAGGCCCTGGAGTGTGGGAGCTGGGGTCAGGACACTCGCCTGCCAGCTCCTCCTCATGCCCTCAGCCGTGGTGCACAGCGGTGCTGGCAGCAGCAGTGCTCCGCCGAGGCACCTTCCGTGACTGTGCTTGGAAATCTATGCTTGTGACACCCATCTTAGTATTTACTCCAGTTAACACATAAGCCCTAATTACACTGATCAAAGGATCTGGGAGCCCATAAATGGGGAGCGGCATGGCAGAGCTTGGCAGCTACTGGAGCACCGAGGTGGCCAGAGGTGGGGAGATACCAGTGTAGGGGCACCAGCAGCAAGCGTGCGGGGCAGGGGCACGCTCATGTGTTTGAGAGGTGTGGGCATGGGCTGGGTAAGGGTTTGGGGCCAGGCCTGACCCGCCCAGAGCCTCACGTGTGTGTGCCATGTCCTGGCATGTGTCCCCACCAGGCAGAAATGCCCGTCACCCTGAGCCTGATGGGCACCTGCAGAGGTGGAGGGCACCTTCTCTGCTCTGTGTCCTGCAGCGCCGTGTCCTGGCACGCTCCAGGATCCTGGCAGCCATCCCAATGCCACGTGCGCGTCCTCCTGTCAGATTTGTAGGATGGAGATCAACCGAGGGTTTGTAGGGCAGCCAGCATGGTGACAGCATCCAGGAGCCGTGCTTTGGGGAGAGGGCAGTGGTGGGCAGAGGTCTGCTGTGCCCGAGGGTGGGTGCCGGGCACGCGGCCCCGCAGGGCTGGTGGGGAGCAGGGCTGGGGCAGGGCGCGGGGCGCAGCCTTCCTACAGTGGTGGGGGCGTGCAGCGCGCTGGTGCAGGGTGCTGTGATCACAGCATATGCTGGCTATTAGTGCGCCTTTAATTTAATTTTTTTTTTTTTTTTTGATACAGTTTACATTGCTAGTGGCGGTGTGAGCTTAATTGCTACCTTGCCTGAACGCAGCTGAGTTTTGTAGTTACTCAAGCAGGAGGTTTTTAAAACTGTGAAATAGTTTCCCTTCCTGCATGCCCCCAGATCAGGTAGAAAATGGGGAAAGAACTGCTAAATGATGTATTTAGAAAAAGCTGTTCTACAAGAGTATTTGAAACATTACAGATCTGCCAGAAGGTCCATTAACATAAATGTTTAACTCAGACACACACAAACTTATGTACCGAAATGAAAATGTTTCATGCATTAATTTGCTGCAGAAGGTACTAACATAACAATTAGAACAACATTCTGCCTGCTTATACTTAAATTTCCTGGGGCAGTGTTTCAGCGCAATGCATAGCGTTGATATAGGATCTCCTTGACGCTGCGCAGCACACCTCAGCGCTGCAGGTCGTTCTGTTAAATCAAATTTGTGCAGTTTTAAACCTGGCGTCGGAGGAACTGGCAGAGATTGACAGTGAGGAAGTGTTTTGGGAAGGGGGTGCTGGCTTTGGTGCCCACTCCGGCTGCTGTGCGCAGACCAGCCAGCGCCATGTGCCCACGCTCCCGATGTCCGACGCTAACAAAAAAACCTGCCTCTTCTTGGATGGCAAAGGCAGTGAAAACAAAGCAGAGGCACCATCCAGCCAGCTAACAAATTGCTGGGCTCATTGCATTAGTGTTCCCAGTTTGGTTCCGTCACGTCCATTGTTTTTGCTGGGCTCAGTGTTTTCTCCCAGCTCCCGTTCTTGCAGGACGGTCTACACTTTCGGAGGATATTTGAGTGCTGAGTACTCTCAGCATGCAAACACTGACTTCGCTAGCCAAGAATACAGAAACACCAGGGGTTTCCATCCCAGTCCCGCGGCTGGTGTGGAGCTGGGTTTAGTTGTTGGCATGCGGATCCCATCACATGGTGCTGCGCGGCAAACCTCCAGCAGCCGGAGCGCAGGATGAGGGAGCGGCAACTGCAAACATTCCTCCTCTGAGCAAATGCTTGTCCTAAACTGAGCACCGTAGAATAAAAATGGAAACATAAAAATAGCAGTTGGAAAGATAAAACAGCATTTATAGTACTAATAAAACCGTTGTGGCTTCCACAGGAAAACATGCTTTGTAACCTAATGCTTACCTGGAAAGACTGTCGAGTTTCTGAGAGTTATAGCTGTTTTTGTAAGAGAAGCACAGAGATTTGCTTCAGGGCTGAGTGATAGATTCTCCTGCCTGGAGCATCCCAGTGTGTTTATACATGGCTTGTATGGCAGCTTTCATAAGACATTTACCCCATGATTTGCGATGAGCTTATGTGTGAATAATTAATGGCAATTAATCCTTAATTACAGTAATTAGGCAAGTCACAGGAAATTAAGCTGCAGCTGGAGAAGACCATGCCTGGGAAGAGAGGATTGGGGGCTGTGTGAATGTGCCATTCACTGACAACATTACGAGGATGAGCGGCATTCAGCAGCTTTGGCATTTCTATTGGCAGCCTTGGGTAGGACAAGAACGCGCAGCATTAGCAGCAATCTATAGTTGTCTACAAGAGTTTTTAGTTCAAGTGCCAAAATGTTATGTTGCATATGGTGATTATCTAAGTTTATTGGTTGCCATAATTCAAATGAGTGTAATTGTTTTTGGCTTGATAGTGACATTAGAAACTGAAGCTTTTATGTGTTCATAGGTTCTGCTGGCATCAGCCATAGTTCAACTTCGAGAAACAATTCTTCCAGGTTTGCAATTATGAAACAGATACTACAAATGGCTTGAAATTAACGGGGAAATTTTCAACAATTAAAGAAAAGACAACAGCAAAACTGGTAGTTTCTTAGTTGAGCAGCTAATGTCTTTATTATTAGCTGCCTTTTCCATTAAAGTGAAGTTTGCACTGGGTACAACATGTCAGAATCTGCAGTCTGGACTGGGGAGCGGGACCAAGAGGGAGGAAAACGGAAGTGCTGGCGGGCAAGACTTTGCTGGCAGAAAAGCCTCACCAGAGAAGATCTCTCACTCTTAATCCTGAGCAACCCCATTGTACTGGGATCGGCTCTGTGCTAGGAGCCTCTTGCCCGGGCAACCCACGGTGAGGCTGTTCTGCTGCTCAAGAGTGGCAGCCTTCCCCATCATTAATGTGCAAAGTTTTTAAACCTCATGATTAAACATGTTTCAGTAATTTACTGGGTTTCCAAGGGGCGATGTTTGTGCCAGCAACAATCTGGGGCAGAGACGTGGAGGGAAGCACACATTAGTATCAATGGAACCTACAAAAAGCAATCAGTAATTTATGAGCTGGTGGAAAAATGCCCACATGTTCTCATCAAATTATAGGGTTCCTGTAATTTACTCAGCAACTACAAGGTGCGCGCTCCCAAACCTGCTGTGGTGTGTTAACTGAACCTCTGATTATATTTAATCCAAACAACTAATCTGTTAAAGGGTCCTGAATAAAGAGGCGATGTGGCCAGGCCAGGGTGTTATTTCAGACTAAGACAACGACTGATGACGAGGTCAGCCAATTACCCACTGAGGCTGTGCCGTAATCTGCTGCGGGCAGGTCCGGTCACAGCGCCCGGCCAAACCGCCACATGGACACCTTGGGGCTCTGGTGCAGAGCGAGGACCAAACGGGAAGGCAGGAGGAAGAGCGCTTCCCTTTCAGAAATGCAAGCCTGCAGCCAGATGTTTGTGAGATCTGTACTTGTTTGTAATATGGAAACGCATAAAAACTTCAGCTCCTTGCATGAGGAATCTAGATCAATTTTTAATTTACTTGTACGCATGGATGACTCATTTGAAAAAGAAAATTGTGGCATCAAAAAAAAAGACATTTCAGTGTGCAGAGGTTGTTGCATTTATCTGTTTCTTGTGCACTCCAGAGTGGAATAAGTCACAGTATCTTAATAATGGTCTTGATTTTATAAATGATTTTTCCCCTTGAAATAAGCAATCCATTCATTTTAATATGTAGAATTGGTTTGCTAGCAGGGCGACAGTTTAAAAAGACTTCCAACTGTGACACAAGTGCAACCATATTGCTTCCTATTACTCGCTAAGGTAGTTGTTTAGAAGAGAGAATGTTCTCCCTGGAAATGTTTAAAGTGCTGTAATTTTATTTAGGATAATGAGGATTTATAACAGTTTTGCCATATGAAAACCTGCCTTTCGACAGAGCGAAATAGGCGGTTGTGGTTATTGAGTGCACTAGCGGTGGGGTTTGTGGTGGGGAGGCGAGGGGAGGGTTTGTGTCGGTTGTGGCATATCCGTCACCGGGCCCAGAATGTTCCCCACTGCCACGTGGGATAGTTCATCACGAATACGTATGGATTTCTCGGGTTTAATCACTCTGGATGTTAATTAAAATCCTGTTTTATAGAATATTTTAATTCCGAAATATGCCCAGCTGCACGGCCGCGGCTGCGTCGATGGGATGGAGCCCTCGGGTAACGAATCGCTGGGCATAAGCCGGGGCAGGAATTTAGGGGAGACTCCAGCTGGGCAGAAGTTGCGGCGCATTCGATGGCGGTTTATGGGGGATTGGGACTTCAGCGCTGTGCGCTGCCTCTCTGCTTTGCTGTAAGCTCGTCTGCATTTGATTTTGCTGTTAGGCTTTTACCATTTTTTCCCTCATTAAACACGCTTCCCCTTTACCCCTGATGTCACCTCCGTGTGGGACCGGCCGAGCTGAGCTGGAGGCAGGGCGCTGCCTGAACCGTACGTTTAATGCCCTGTTTATAAATATAAAGGAGAAGGAATTGAACTGTTACAGATTTTATCAGGTTTTATCTCCTCACGGAAAATCTTAGCTCTCAAAACATATCTAATTTCCCTTATTTGAAGGCTCAAACAGTTTCAAATTACTGCCCGTGGATTGTTCTTGACATCGAGAATGGTAAATTTGAGCTGTGGAAATGCTGGAATGTGTGGTGTGTGCTTTTCCTGAACAAGGGAATTCAACGGGTAAATTACAGTCATTTACTTGGAGTGTAATTTACTGAGAGCCTTTAGGCAAATGCAGGAGAAAGGACAAGGAACAGAAAAAATAGCTAAAACAGGGCTCCCCCTCCCTGTCCGCATGAAATACAATACACAGCCACGTGACGAGGAGAATAAAAACTTTCTTATTTAAAATGCATATAATTCTTATTATTTTTTCAATTCATAAGGCAGGCGTTTGTACTTGTGATAGATTTGTGTGAAGGTAAGAGTTTTAATCTTGCTAAATTATCCACACATTTCCTTGGTGTTGTAGATTTTGCAAATATCAGTATCTTCATGAAATCATCCCATATTTGCAATGGATAAAGCTGTTAATTTTATGCCTAATAGCAGATCAAGTATCTGAAATGGTCGTCGTGCTGAATGGAAACTGCTATTTTCATACTATGGAAATTTTCAATATCGATTTTTTTCTTTAAATAAAAACGTTTATCTAATGGAATCTGCAGGCAAGATATGCACTTGAAATTTTATTTTATGTTAGAGCATAAAAATAAATACTGGCATGTTTTTTCTTCATTTTAATGGTAGAAATATGGTAAAGAAGCAGACAGTGTTTTGTAATCTCTAAGCACATGCACATGTAGGATAATTCTCAGGAAGTGCTCTGACCAGGGCTTTCCAGGGAAAGCAGTGTGCATACAAGTAATTGCTAAGCAAACAGAAGGCAGCGTTGTAAAGTGGTTTTGTATGGCATATTGTAATTTGATACTTAAGTTGTGCCCTGCATTACCCTGTGTCATAATTGATGGCTAAAAGAAAAGCACATGCTATGCTAATCCTTTGTTAGAATAGCTTGTTAAATTGTGGTTGCCAATTTAAAATAAACTATGGAATGCTTGTCTATATTTTAAGGTTTGCAGTCTACGGTTTTAAACAATCATTTTAAAGCTGTTTTTCAACTTTATGTTGCATGCACACTATTCTGCCTTTGCACACAAGGTCAGCATGTTCGCTAGTTTAATAGCAGGCCATCAAGAACAAAATCAATGAGCTGCATGTTTCTCACCAGTATCACAAGGGATTTTCCCATTTATAGCACATTTGTGTACTGATCCCGAGTTGAAAATGACAATATTAATGCTGTATCAGAGCTGTGCCAAAACGGACATTGTAGGCTCGATGCTAAAAGTTGCCTGAACTCACTCTTTTCCCGAACTCACATTCTACTTATTGTCCAGCTTAACAAATCACAGTAAGCCCAGCCAAGCTCCTGACGCCGCAGCACGGAGAGGCTGGGCTCCGCGTCGCGTGTTTGCTGGAGGTGGCATTTTTCCACTGCAGATTTCAAATCAAGATCTTTCGTAGTTGATGCGAGGAGGATTATGAGGCAGCGTCTAAATAATCATCTGCGTGCTGATTACTGAAAATAAAGTGGCATTATTGCTTATGGATGAGGAAAGGCAGCTCTGCCCTGGGAAGACGCAAGAGTGAGTTCTGGGGGAATTTTATGAGTCCTGGTGCGGTGTAATCAGCCGCCACAGTTCTAATGGCAGGATAGCTCCCCGATCTGCAGGGAATATAGCCTGTGCCACAGAGAGGAAATGTTACTTCTGCAGAATAAAATGATTTAATGTTGGTAGAAGGGTTATTCATTTATAAGGGATTAAAAATGACTTCACTATAATACCTTTAATTTGTAATAATGGTCTGCGGGGCTGTTTCCTGTCTAAAATAAACCATTTGACTGGCATGTTCATTTTGATCCATTCGGTTCTATGCTATAGTAGGGGGGATAGAGGTATTATTTTCCATTACTCTACATTCAGTTGAACGGGCGAGGACCTGTGGTCGGTGAGGTCCTGGCTCCCCGGGTAGCGAGGAGGTGTGAGGTGTCCCCTGGGCCGAGCCTGGGCAAGGTGGATTCCTCACCTGCCTGGGAAATGGAGCCGCTGCCCGGCCGTGACTCGGCTGCCCGGCACGGCTTGGGAGCAGGGTGCTGGCACTTGGGGCATGGCTGCTTTTGTGAATTGCGTTAATGGGAGCAAAGCAAGTAAAAGCTGAAGCCTCAGGTGTACAGAATGCTGTCGGCTTTGAGGGATTGCAAAACAGAAAAAAAAGAAAGAAGGAAACCTTTGCTCTTGAACTCTGTTCATAATTAGCTGTGTCGCTTTCTGAAGAGCAAGTGCTGCACGTCTGGAGGTGGGTGGCACTTTGTGCAGCCCGGACCTCGATCACAGGTCTTGCTCTCCTGCCGTGACACCCGCTTCCTGGAGCCCAGAGCATCCCTTCACACACGTCTCCTTTGCAAGGCCTCTTCGGGGTGGCTGCCCTTGCTTTGGGCACTAATCCTGGGCCAACGGCCCCGTTCCGCATGCCGTGCGAAGGCACACAGGTGACAAAACATGTTCACCCTCACTGAAGCTGCCCACAGACCAGTCGTGTGTCCGCTGGCAGGGCTTGGGTTGCCTCTTCACTGTTCAGCAGATGGAATGTCACCAGGTTTTAGGAGTTAATAACAAGATTTGCTGCGTTGGATGCTGGTTTTGTTAAAGTTTCAGGTTTTGGGATCACTAGGAAATCTCAGCTTCCTTGTCAAAATAGGCTTGGTCTTCAGTTCTTACAGACACATTGAAAAGGCTGAGAAGGTGACCCAAAGTCTCCAGCACGGGAGGGCAGAGAAACAGTTTCCATGCTTATTACTGCAAAAATTCTAACTCTTTTTAAATTAGCACTGATGTGGGGAGGGGGAGAGAGGAGTCTGACACACAATTTTGTAAACCATAACACTAGCAGCTTGGTAAAGGGCAGCATTCTCAGAAGACCTGACCACCACTGGCGTGCCTGGAAGCAGCACTAAGCAATGAAGAAAGATCATGCAAAAATCTCCAAATTCAGAAAAAACATACAAAAAGTTGTCTTTCATTGTAGCTGAAGAATAAACAGCAAAGCAACATAAACATATAGTGCTTCCAAATTTACTTTTGTTACAGATCAAAAATACAAGACAGAGCACTGTCTGGTAGTAAAATACAAGCAGGATTAATCTGAATAAACATTTCCAGCATGGCTGTTCCAGAAAGAAGACACGCTCTCCTTGCGGTGCTTGTACTGTTTGTACAAAGTACTGATATCGTAGCTGAATCCTGCTCTCCTGCTTTAATTCTCGTGTCTTTAGTGCAGAACTGCTGTCTTATTTACTGGGAAAGAAAAAAGCCCCAAACCAACAGAGCCAATTTTGATTGGAACAGTCAGGATTAAAATGCAGGATTATCCCTGCAAAGGGCTATATTGGGTATGCAGCTCACTGACCTTTTTGAGGAGCGAGTGTGTGCGGAGTTGTGCTAGAATAAATCCTAATGCCCGTGAACATCCTGTGAGCCGGCAGCCACGCACACAAAGGGTGTTTGGGCAGTGCTGGGGGTTACCTGTCATCTGTACCAGGTTTGTGTGCGTGTGTGCACGTTTAATTCCAGTTCTCACCCCAAACAGTGTCTTTGTATGAATATGTGCTGGGAAATAATGTTCCTATAGGTTCTGGTGATATAAATAATGTATGTGGAGAAGCTCATAAATGTAAGCTCGAATTTTCCTCAGTAGTTTTTGTTCTCAATCACCTTGATGAAACAATCTTGAAGGCGCTCTCCTTTCCGTGGCATTTGGAATGAGTCCCTGACAGGCTGATTTTCCACCCCTGTTGTGATGCTGCTTTCTCTAGTTAATATTCCTCTGTAAGTGTCGTACCAAAGTAAACCAAAGGAGCCCAGCTCATGACACTAAGGCTGCATTTGCATTAATTATGCAGTCAGGGCTGGTGAGAAAATGCTGTCACAGAGAGAGAGGCAGTAAATGAGAACCCTCTGAGTGCGCCTGAATGAAGAGCATTAAGTTCATTTACATGGGAGCAGGACGGGCTCAGGCTGGGGAGAGTGAACAATGGCATTTCTCTTGTCGCTCGCCCGCGTTATTGTTCTGTGGCTTTAATGACTTAAAGGCAGAGTGGTTGCGCTGACAAAAAGACAGCTAGGATCCCTTTGGTATTAATAATGGCAATAATAATTAATAATATCCCACTCATTGGGAAGCGCATGCCGCCCTGAAGTTGGTGGGAAGGCCCTGCCACGGCCAAGGCGCCATGGCCTGGCTCCCCTTGCATGCCTGCCGCATGGCCGTCGGAGCTGCCACGGCGCCCCCTCCGTCGGGGTCAGGCGTCCGGGGGGCCTCTGCGGGGCTCCCAGGGACCTTGTAGTTTGTTTGTTTTCTGGTCATTTCTCACGTGTTCCCAGCATCCAAGGCTTTAGTTCTGTAGCAACTTGGTGCTAGGACAAATGGTTGAAGATGTCTCGTTTCCCCTCAGGCATGTCACCCTCTCCGCTGCCGAGAACAAGGTCCCCGCTGGTGCGGTAGCGCAGCAGGGCTCCCCTTCGCCAGTGTCCCAAGCCCACACTGGGGGACTCCATTAGCGAATGCCACCAGCAGGGTGTGACACCGTGAACGGCTGCGCTGAACTGCACGTGCAGATGTTTACTGGGGATTCTGCAGTGAACGCCACCGGAAAACACGCGTGTAGAAAGGCGGAGCGCCTGGGTGGTTTGGTGCGCGTTGAGGCACTGCCCCCAGCGTGCGACAGTCTGCTGGGAGTGCAGCATGTCTGTGTTTAAATTAGGGCCGCCCTGCTCTCCCAGGGCTCCATCCAGCCCGTTCTCCCTCCCACCCCTGCGGGTGTTTCCATGTATGAAACACGATGGTTGCATCCGAGTTGTGCTGACAATAATGTCTGCCCTGTACGGAATTCAGATGGCACCGCCGATTGTACCGTATTTATGTTACGGCAGTCACAGACTTCTCCAGATTCTTCTGCTGTCTGTGTGCATCACATACGTTATGGAATGCAAGCAAACTTGTGTGCCCCAAGCGATTCTGAAGATACAGCTATGGAAGGGGTTCCATGTGGTCACTAAGGAGAAGTATTAATCCATAGGTAAAATATTAAAGGCGTGATCCTTTTATACGTAATCTCCCAATATTATATTACAATACAATAGTTTGGACTTTTTCATCAGAATGTGGAGGTTTCTTTTACAGTTCGAAACTTGTTGTCATCTCCATTTATCTTCAAGACTTTCAGACACTTTAAACTACGGTTTAAATGTAAAGTGACTTTTTATTCATATGCTGACATAATTTTCCTTGGAATGGTTTGTATTTCAATAATAGCTTAAATTATATTTTGCATTCTATGCTTTGATCTCATGCAGGGGGTGTCATCACAAGATAAACTTTCACATCTGAGAGTCAATAAATTGTGCTTAAGTAGTCTAATGAAAATATCGCAGATACTGTGGAGTTAGGTACAGTACAGGTAGGCAGTACGGATGCACATATATATTTAACAAAGGGCTGTGTTTGATCACACGGTGTCATTAGCTGTGACACCATTGCATGGTACCAGTTTAGAGTGATATGAATCCTATAATACTATATCATGCTTTTATCCACTAAATAAAAACCTGCCCTATGTTTTATTACAAAGTAGGTGGCCTGGAGGAAAAATATATGTATTCTTTCCTTTTGGAATAAAATATGCATTTGGGCTTCTCATTTCATCTCCAATCTGTGTTATTCCTTAAAAATGCAGAACTGCCTGAAGTCCTCTTTAATATTTAATTCAACAACTTTTTAATCTGTCATTATGCTGTGATGAAGTAAGCATCAAGTGTCGCTGAAAAAGATTAAATTATACTTGGAAATAGGAATTGAAATGATTTAGGGTTGGAGGCTGAATATTTGCTTTGCACAAGTAATAATAGTAGGAGCTTGGGTGCAGCGTGTATTTGGATCTGGCTCTAATGCCTCTGCCGATCCTCTCCCTGGTGGCTGCCCCTTGATTTACTCTGGCACTGCCAAGCTTTATTTGATTTAAATGGAGGTAGGAAGTGGAAATTCCACACTACAATCCATTAATTGCTCTCTGCTACTCCTTACAGTGATTTTCTTTTCCTCTGTAAACATCATAAACTCTGATGCCGGCAACCCAATGTATGGCCGCTCCAAGCTACCCTATAATTTCTTGTTAACAAGCTTATCTTAAAATGGAAAAGCAGGGATGATTAATATCTACCCCTGGAAGGATGGATGATGTGAAACAGTGGAACACTTGTTCCTGTCCGTTCATGAGGGATGCCCCCGCGTAACGAGGGGACTTGTGCCAACATCATCCAGCTGCTTAACTTAGGCTCTCACTCTCCCTTTTCCTTCTGAAGCTGCCTGGGAATTTCTCTGCCAGAGCTCTGGAGAGAAAGGGAAGAGTGGTATCACGCTGCAGCCTCGAGAGACCCAGACTCAAACCCACTCTCTGAGGAGTCAAAGCAGCAGCGCTCATGGTTCCACGCCGGTCATGATCCATGTGTGTCGGGAACTGTGGCCACGATCTGGCCCTGCTGGGCAGGGCTCCTCTCCCCTGGGGAGCGTGATCCGGGCCGAGGCGTGGAGCGGGGAGAGGAGACCCGTGGTGCCCCCGCCAGGGACATCCCAGCACCCTCCCACACCACGGCAGCTTCCAGTCACGCATAAAGAAGAGAGTTCTGGAACTGTGGCGAGTTTTCCAAGGAAGAATAGTTTTGCAGCATTAATCATATCGCTGCCTGACAGGAGACAAAGCTATCTCCAAGCACAGCTTTCTCCAGGGCGCGAGGGGGAAGAGCTGGAGTGTTGGAGTATTACGGGAATTCCTTTACTGGCTACCTGTACTGCCGGAGAGGTCTGCCTGCACGCTGCAGGATCCGGCCCAGAGCTGGATGTGCCTTGCAGTCCAGCCTGAGAAATGGGACCGCGGTGTTTGTTTATAGTTCTGGCAAAGCCACTCTTCCTCATGTAGCGCATTGTAAAAAGGAATCCATTCCCTTGTAGTCAATGCATTATTTATAATTATTCTCCCTTCTTTGTAGAACTGTGAATATCTGTATAAATAATTGATCGCACTTATTAATTGGGAACATGCAGTATTTTTACACAACTGGTGTTATCTGTGGTGGTTCTGAGGGCACCAGTGGCGCTGCATCTGGGACGCTGGGTTTTGATCCCATCCTGCATTGGCAGCCGCTCTCTCTGTATGCCCGGGAGGGGTCTCCTTGGGGCTGCTGGGGCCCTGCCGGCTCACACATCCCTCCGGAGCGCTGCCATCCCAGGCCCTGGCTGGGCTTCGTGCTGTAGTGAGCGCTCCCTGCTCCGTCCCCACATCCCGAGAGGCTCCGGTGTCTGCGAGTGCTCCTCTGGTCTTGCACAAAGGTGAATTTTGTCTGACACGGACAGAACTTTTTTCTAGTCTAGGGAGATGTCAGAGGACAAGGCTGATATGTGCTGCTGTAGAGCCGAGCACCTTTTAACCTCTCCAGACTGTAAATCCCAAGCAGTTGATATTTGAGTGTAATTCCTCTCGAACTGGCATTATTATTTGATTGCAATGAATTACCTTTTTAAAAAAAACCATAAGTATAAATTCACTTGACTGATCCTGCAAATTATTTATGATGTAGTGTTTTGGTCTAGGATAACCTTTTAAAATAAATCAGTTTTTCAATAATGGTTCAATGTTTGCCCACCTAATGGTGTTCCCATTAGGACCTGCATTTGTCACCAACCTGCCTTTTCAGCTTGTGCGGGAGACAAGTGCCCGCCCCTAAACCCACTATGCTTGTAGGGTAAAGTAAATGCATGTCTTTGTAGGAGAATAAATAAAAAGAGCAAGCTGAGTCAATAAGCGGGTTCAATTCATGCCTCTAGCAATGGCGGACAGCTCATTTTGTAGATGTGGGTGTTTTGTTTACATTTATAATGCAGCTTTATTTAATGCTGACAGATATAGCTTGTGGCAAATGATAGTCAGAATGTATGAGCAGTCATAATGCTTCTGTCTTCTTATAGTGTGCTGCTGAAAATAAGCAGTTCACCTCTGTTTTTATTGAGGAAAGGATATGAGACAGCTATAGCTTCGTGAGGCTATTTATTGAGTTGTTTTACTAGCTGTGAACATGCCGCTTTATAGCAGTTGTGAAAATGGACTTTGCTAGTGTGTGGGAAAGGAAATAACATTGCAGTATACAAGGGTAGTAAAAAACCCCTCTATAAATAATTTTTCAGACTGAAGAATATTCTCATTTAAACAGCTAGAGAGGCTGGTGATTTTTGCCAGATGCCAGCTTTTCCAGGGATGCTCTTGGGTTACAGTTGCTCTAGCAAACGCTATTAATATTTTAATGTGAAAAAATAAAATTTGGATAAGCCCTTTCAAGCCGAGGTGTTCGAAGCTTTGTAGGGGAAGTTTTGCGTGGCAGCTGAGTTCTGTGTATTTACAAACACATCACTATTTAATAGCATGGTGTGATCTGCAGATCCCAGGTCTGAAAGGAAAGGAGCCTGCCTTGGTTGGCAAAGCCGGTGAAATGCCGGTTCAGTTTGGGCTTGCCGTGGCTTGATGCCGATGCGGAGGTTGTGCATGGCTTCGCGTGATGGATGCTCACGTGCGGGGTGATGTAAGCGAGCTGCCTTTGTGCTCTATTTATACTGTAAGGAACAGAGGATGTGGCTCAGGATTCAGGTGGCTGTAAAGAGGGTTTGTCCCGGGAATTTGAGGGCCAGCTTAGTGAGGCTGGCCACATTCCTCTTGCTGGGCTCTCGCACAGCCTCGCCTCGCGCTGCCGGGGGACCTGGCTGGGGACGTGGCCTTTTCCCACCCCAGCTTGCCCTGGCACCACTGGATGATCCGCTGCGGGGAGGGAGCCTCGGCACCAGAGCTGATGTGCGAGCCGGGGCCGCGGCTCCTGCTTTCCCTCTCTCAGCCCCTGGTCCCGAGGTGGTGGGACCTCGCGGGAGCAGCGCTGCCTGCCTTGGTGGCTGAGCCACGGTGCTGCTGCCTTTACCTGGCGCTGGTGGTCACCGGCCATTTACTGCGGCCACGTGTTCCTGAGCTTGTGGTTCGCTGATCTGAAACATGGAAAATGCAGTGTTAAGGATTGGGCAGGTTTTGAGGAGTTCGCTGCCTTTCCTGGTTTTATTCCCGTGTTCAGCAGCAGCGCGGAGGAACACAAATCATTTTCATGTATGCAAAAATAATTTTGAAAATGGTGTTAGTCTCAGCAGGTGAAGCCTTTTGTTTCTTCCATGTTTATGTACAAATTCCTAGGGAACACTAAATATTAAATTGAAATAACCCTCCCTTATTATTACACAGCTACGGATTCAATTTAATTCTCTTCAGATAAGGTTTTTCTGGACACATATTTGCGATTGCATGTCCTGTAAATACAGCTCAGCATACAGCCGGTGACTCGCTCCTGCCTGCCTTTTCTACAGGAAAGGCACTGCATTTCCATGTTTTTGGAGCTTTTGGGTATAGACACCTTCCTTCTCATTCTCATTACGTTTATGGATTACAAGAGTGCTGTAAGGTGTCCCCGTGCCCCCCTTAACTGGACAGAGAAATGGGTTAATCTCTCCACAGAGCCGTTCCTCTCCCCCACCACCTGTTTCCCAGCTACCAAAGGAAGGAAATACAGAGCCTGAACCCCATGGGGATGGCGAAGCCCTGGCCCGTATGGCACACAGGGGCTGTGGCTGAGAATGCAGGGTGAAAATGAGAAAGAATTTGCTCTGTGTGTTTTGTGGTGGCTGGAAAACAAGGGAGCTCTTTAAATTGCATCACTGCTGTTCGTGTTTTATGGCCACCCAGGCTTCAGACCGTTGGTGCTGGTGTCTGATGAGAGAACACGAGGACGCTCACAACCTTTGCTCTCCTCTTCTGACAAGATACCCGGGTAATTCAGGAGCGAGGCTATAACCAGCCAAAATTTTACATTTGATTCCTTACACTAAGGAACTGGTCTCATTTTTATGAAAATAAATATATGGTCTGGCTCTCCTAATAGACTGTCTCCACTGTGTTTAAGTAATAATCATTTATTGTTTAAATACAGTAGAGGCTGTAACAAAATGCTGTCAAGAGCCATCACACTCATTAACCTGCCAGCTAATTAGCCTCCTCCTGCCTGATTGCTGACAAGTTCTTCAATCTGAACCTATCGCTGTTGTGTCAGCGCTGAAGCACCAAGCAAAGTGGAGGAGGGCTCCATTAGATGTTTGCGAACAAAGTCTGTGCATTAAAGGTTTGTTTTCTGCACTCCAACAAATGTTACAGCATTAATTCTCAGCTATAATTAAATTGGCAACTCTTAATTATGGTAATTAGTACATTAACCATTTCTTGCCCAGTGTCCCTCCCAGGCGAGGGAGAATTCCAGGAATTCCAGCCAAAAGCCAAGGCAATGCCCGTTGCCCTGTGGAGCTGCCGCAGCTGGAGGTCATGGCCTCAGAGCCTCCCCTGCCCGCGGCTGCAGAGCGGAGCGTGGGGAGTAGAGGGAGAAAAGCTGAGTGTGTTGGCCAGAGAGACCTTATACCTGGTGTGACAGAAACACCAATGGACATAGAATGGATGCACATGCCCCCACCTAAGCCAACCGAGGTGTAAGACAGTGCTGTGGCTGGCTGTCACAAGAGCAGAGCCCATTCCCTTTCTGCAGGTTCCTGGGCTCTGTAATTGCTCACTCTCTCCAAGAATTCAGGAAATGAGTTTTTCCAGTCTCAGTGGGTCGCCTTCGAACCAGTGTTTGCTCCCATGAGAGAGCCAGCCTGTGAATTCCATAATTTGCATTAGTGTCCCGGTATTGGGGTGCCTCAGCAGCACACTGGCTGCGGGGTGCACATCCCGGTGGCATGGAGAGTCACTAGAAGGACCTGGGAGATGGAGGCAGTAGTTCAGAAGATCTTCAGTCCATCTCCATTGTCTCGTGGCTCTGTGTTCAGGGTGAAACAGCTTATTTTTGATACACAGGATGAGGACTGGCTGTGCCGGTGCCTTGGGGTTGGTTGGAAACAGGTGCAGGTATATTTTCGAAGCCTTAGTCCTTAGTGCTTTTTAGGCAAGACTCCTAAGGGCTTTGTAGAGTGACCTAAACACCCAGAACCTTACCCACCTTCTGAAGACACTGAGGCATGGGTGGAAGAAGTGGCTTATCTGAAATCTCACTGCAGGGTCAGGAAAGAGCCCTGGGTGCTTGGGCTGGGTGCACAGCCCGATTCACTGCCCCAGCTCCTGCTGTTCCGCTCCTCTCCTTTGTTTGGATCCAGTTTGGATTTCATGAGATATGAGCCTGGTTCGTCCCTGTTCTGCCTACAGTTGGTATGGCAGAAGTGTTTTGGAAATCAGAGCAAGGTCAGTTTAGCTAAATGCTAAACAGGCAGTGAGCAAAGGGCTGGTACTCATCTGAGCTAAATCAGAGACATAAAGATCAAATAAAAGTAGGACCAGCTCCCAGCACTGAAAGTAAATTTTCCCAGTGAGGCCGGGCGGGAGGCTCTGATGGACCTCAGTGCACCTGTAAATGATGCTGCACGTTTTTTCATGTACAGACGTGCCAGGCCAAAGCAAACATCTCTGCTTGAGTCATGCAGAGGAGAATCTTCCCAGTCAGCCCTGAAACCTGTCTCCAAGTTTATCCGCTTCTTTCAGGGAGAAGGGAGGTTCTGCCCTGATGTCTCTGGTGTAAGACAGCAGCTTTTCAGGGTAGCAATTCTTGCTGCTTTCAAAGGAGGAAAAAGTGCTACCTTGATATTAGCTTTTTTTTTTTTTTCCCCTAGCGCATAATAATTCTGTATGTATATAGTAAAAAGGGAGATAACCCAAGGCAAATTTAATTTCAGATTGGGTTTTTGCTTAATGTATTATTCATAGTATTATTTATATCATCACTTAGACATATCCCTGGCAATAAACTGGGAACTTAACTTTAACAATAACGGTCACCTCTATTTTGGGGCGATGGTGGGCTGGAAGCCTTTGGCTCCACTTCATCACACTGGAAGGATTTTAATAAGGGATGCAGCGTGGGGGAGGGTATTTAATGAGGGTCTTGGAGGGGGTTGTTTGGCAGCTTTTTTCTTTCCCCCCAACATTTTTGCTGCATGACCTGGTTTTGCATTTTTCTGCATCTCTGTTCATCTAATTAGGATGTTCTAAAAAGACCTGGACCACTTATTGTACAGAACTGTAGCCTGTGGGTATTTAATAAGGAGCTTTCAGTGGTACATTTGCATCTTTTGCTTGGGGTCTGAATAGCGAATTACCTTAAAGATCATTAGAAGCGCTGCTGTATTGTTAAAATGAGGCCACGATATTCTAATGACAGTTTAAAACTTGAGGCGTTCCCTGTAACGCAGCTCACCCAGCATAATTGTGCGTTGCACGGGTAACCCTGGTTTCAACTGCTGATATTCCCAGTTCTTCCACCTCGTGTTGCTGCAGGCAGGTAGGATTCCACCTGAACACCCAGCCACCTAAGGAGTGCAGCAGCACTAACAATGAGCCTTTTGCTTGCTGTGCACACTCAAGCATGCAACTGTGACGCGGTGCTGAAGCCAAAGGGAAGGGGCTCCACTTCGGAGCCCATGAGCAGAAGGCTGCAGGTTGGTGCCACACACAGCAATGGGCATCGTCGGCCATGGGCGCTTGTTAGGTCTCCCCAGGATCTGTATTGTGCTATGACGATGGGTGCTCCCAAAGCTGCTTCCACTGACGAGCCACATGGGCTTTGGGAATGACCAGGAGAAGCTATGGCTGAGAGGGACAGCCCTCGGGGTCCAGGACCAGCGTGGCCAGCTCAGCCAAGGCACTGAGCCCCTTGTACGTCGTTGGGCTTGGGTGTCCTGGCTAACCTGGGCTTTGCCCAGCTCTTCCTTCCAAAAGGCAGCCCTCTCTCCACCAGCTTCATTTGGTTAAAGTTTCTGCTCCCCACGACACGTTGTCGTGGAGCTGACAGGCCTTGTGGCTGCCCAGGTCTTATGACACAGCTTAGAGAGGCTTCCCATAAAGACTTCCACATCACACTTGCCAACCAAGTGGGAATGCCACTGAGCGCTTCTCCTGCTCTTCACTGCCACCTGGATCCTTGTGGACACTGGTGTCCATTAGCAGAGAAGTACATGCATTTTTTGGCATTTCGCAGCTTTCTGGTTGTTGTTGCCTGGCTACGGAAGTGACCCCAAATCCAGGCTGGCCATGCCTGGGGCTGGTGCCCGGGATCCGACAGGGCAAACAAGGGAGCTGTGTGCTGGCTTCCCTTCGACCTCCCTTGAGCGCTGTCAGGTCAAACATTACAGAAATCAAACCATTCTTTGTCCTGCGGGAGCTGCTCTGTCTGGGGCCGAGAGGGGCGGAGGAGCTGAGCCTGAGCACTTTTCTTAAATAAATGATGGTGAGGGAAGCCGGGCTTTGGGGAAGCCCCGTGCTGAGAATTTGCACCACGGAATGAGGCACCTTCAGGTGAGCCCAGTCCTCAGGCGGGTGAATGGTTTTAGGCACTTTTAAAGGTTAAAGCTGCCAGGAATAATCTGGTGATTGGCGGAGAAGCTGTTTGTGCAGGGAAGAATTTCTCTTTAAAAAATTCAGTGTAACCAGCATTATTTTTTTCCTCTGGGATCCCAGACAATGAATGCACAGGCCTGTTCATTAATATCAGTTGTCTTCTGCAGGGAGTATCCAGATTTGTCGTGCCAGGTTTTAAATTTTTAATGTATTACCAGTTCTTACGCGGAGCAGGCCTTTTCTTTGTTCTTTTCTATACTAATACTGTTTTGTATTCAGCCTCGCTCTCCTCTGATACATCTCTTGGCATCCCTTTTGAAAGCTCTCCCCTTGCCAGTGCCAGGTAGGTTTGACAAAGTCTGTCTTGGGGAGTTTCTGCAAGCAAGTTCCAATTTTCTTTCCAGAAGTGCTGGGCAGTGGTTTGGGCAGTAATTCCTACTTGTGAATCTGTGGCTGGTTTGGCGATGCCAGTGCCAGGGTGTTGGTGGCCGCACTCCACACGTGTGGGTTGCTGTGGGACCAGAGGGAGCTGTTGTCTCCGCAGCCATAGGGCCCCGGGGCCAACTTGGGGACTGGGCTCTCGTGTCCTCCGCTCTGCTCTTGCTTTGCCTGCAAAGGGAGTTGTGTCCAGCACAACAGCTGCAAGAGGTTTCCTAGCTGTTACACTTCAGTCTCTGCCCACCCTGGAAGTGCCGCCGCTGCGTTTGTCCATGGCAGTGGAGCACTTGCTGTGGGAGCAGGGTGGAGGCTTGGGCCGGGGCGCATGCCGGCGGCTGGACCGCGTCTCTGCGGCCCCGTTAGCGGCGTGGTAATTGCTGCACGTGTTGTGCAGAGCCCTCGGGCACGGTCTGGGCGCAGTGTGCCTAGCTGAACCAGACCGAGCGATTTGCATGACAAACTGTAACTCTTAAAAATCATGCTCGTAAACATAAATAATTAATCACATTATAGTTTTTGCCATCTCTTTCCTTCCTAGCAGTATTAATAAGTAGCTCATCTTGCAGCAGCACCTGTTAAACCAATGCTGTCAGTCTTTATTTTCCCCAGAGAGCTGGAGAGAAATTTGTTATGCAATAATTTCTCTTTTACTTTGTGATGTGACTTCAGTGTTTGCTGTTGATCTGTGTGTACACAAGGTGTAAGATTTCTCTCCTTTATTTACTGGCTTTGTGTGCATACTCTACCAGCCGGAGACTCTTCTGGCGGCACCGGTCGCGCACCTCTGAGTGCTGGCCGTGGAAGAGCCACTTTGCGGCACCAACACGGGGGCGGCCCTGGGTTTCAGCTGTGAGCGTCCACGGTGCTGGCTATGCCCCTGCACCCCGATGTGACAGCAGGAGGGACCCGTCTGGGACAGGCGAAGTGCACGGACCTGTTGTGCACTTATGCTTGCAAGTTGTGATTTCGTGCAGTTTATGGAATAAATAAAAGAATAGGTTGAGGTGGCACGTGTAGAGACAGGCCGTGCTCCAGCTCTTCCTTTTCGTGTCTTCTGTTCTGCCACTGCCAGACAGTGATGGGCGCAGCCGGACGAGGGGACCCTGGCTGGAGGTGCCCCATGCTCTGGGCTTGCGAATGGGGAGAAGCCATGCAACAGCCCCCAGTGGCTCCTTCGGGGAAGAGCACTAGCAATTCCAGAATAACCTTTATTTCCACTTGATTTCCTCCTTACAATGGACATGTGCTAAGCAGTGCCTCTTCCCAGTGAGGCCCATTTTGGGGGCCACCCAGCTGGGCAGGTTCTGTTGGGACAAACTGCTCCCCATCGTTGCTCTGCCCTCCCTGCAGCTCTCCATCGCCTGTACCCCAGGGACCCACCCTGGTGGGCACCTTCAGCCCATACCCTCTCCAGCAGCCCGAGATCTCTTGTTTCCTGGTCACCTCGGCTTGTGTTTAAGGGCTGTGTTGACTCTGTGGGTGCTTCGCACATCCCACGGTGGCACAGGGCGGTGCGAGGGGCTGGGCAGCTCCATGTTTCGGCCGCCGGTGCCGTGCATGGCTGCGGGCCCAGGGCTCAGTGCTGGGTTCCTGCGCTGAGCTCCCCAGGCGAGGATGCTCTGCACGCCCACATGTGCATCACCCTCACATGCATCGCCCTCGCATGCATTGCGCTCGCATCAGGAACACAGCTCACGCTTGTCATGTCCCTGCGCTGCTCAGGGTGCACGTGCCCTTTTGGGGTCAGGTCTCTGCTCGGGCAGCTCTGGCTGGCTGTTGCCTGCGTTGCTACCCGTGCCTGTCGTCAGCAGATGCCCTGCTCCGCTGGGTGCCAGCAGTGCCCATGGCATGAGGAAGGTGCTGCATGGGGCCCGGCTCCATCTGCACTGGCTGTCCATCTCGTCTTCCTCAGTTTACAGCCCTGAAACTCCAATTTAATACTCATGCAAAGAGGACTGCAATAAATCTTGCAGTCAGCATTAAATATTGTTTGTTTTAGCTGCCTTGCACTTCATGTTTCCCCTTTTAAGGGGAGAGCCATTACAAAAGGTTAGATTCACAGTTAGTGGCGCTTTAGCTCTCCCTTTTGAATCAGTGAGGTTGCCGTTTTATTGCTCTCTGACTTGCACTTCAGTGATGAGAGTAAACTAGCATCAGATTAAAGGTCAGCAAATCCCATCAAAGAGAGGAATATTAGGGGCACAGATAGTTGGAGAGGCAGCACACCACTGGGTATTGACAGGGTGATTCCAGGGTATCACTCAGCAGAATTATAGCTGCCCAGAGAGTCAGTACTGCTTTAATGAGCCTGTGTGAAGAGGAAGAGGGTGGATTTATGTAGTTCCTCATAATTTTCTGTAGAGACTGTTATTGCAGACATTCTGTGGAGTGTTCTGGTCTTTCATTTAATTCAAAGGTCCTGGAGCTTTTCCATCCAAAGATTCCTTTCTGTTAGCTCAAATCAAAGCTGACATCTCTGCCTTCACCACCTGAAGCACTCGCTCTGGGAAGGGCTTTTCTCTGCCAGTTTCGAAGTCCTCTGTGCTGGAACCTAATGTGAGGGTCTGCGCTGGGGCTGGCTCTGTATTTCACCTCTGACAGGCAGCTAAAATGGTCATTTCTGTTTAGTTCTGAAACAGGCATTTGAAAAAGATGAGAATTTACAGTGTGTTCTTCTGTGATTTCTGGGCTGGGAATCCCACGTAGATTCTGTCCCTATCAGGTAAGTGTTACCTTCAGAGCATGGTTTGCATGAATATATCCCTGGTTTCTTTGTTGTGTTGAAATGCAATTAAATAAAATACAGACAGCATAGAGGAGAAATGTGCTTCACACAGCGCCATGGAGCCATGGCGAGATACACAATGGTGCGTAAACTTGTGAGGAGAACATGATGAGAGACAACAAAGTTGGCAGCATTTATTTCTACTCCTTCCTCTCCCTTTGTGGCCAGTATATCAAGCAGAAGATCTCATGTTTGCGCTGGGCAATAACAAAAGAGTTCCAAATACTGTTCCAAAACAAGTGCGTTTTCCCTGAAAACAGAGCAGTTGGAGCACTTCTCTGTGTACCTGGTTGCAGCTTAGGGCTTACGTCCTATTTATACAGCTTTTGTTTACAGCTTGATAAAAACAACAATTTATGAACAACTTTACCAATCAGTTTAGAATCTGTTCAGTTTTATTACCCAGTGTAGATATCCATTTATGTGATTTATGGTGAGGAAATTCTACATGTATTAAAACTTTGATCATATTTTTACATAAGTGTGTGATTTTGCAGTGTTAAAGTGGAGGCCTCATTCTCCTGATTTACCACTGGGGAATGGGCCCGCGCCGTCCTGCTCGCTGGGGACCCACGCAGCCCCGCTGCTGGGGACACTGGGCACGCAGCACAGCCACGTCACCAGGAGCTACCACCGCAGCACCGCTTTGCAAGGTCTTAGGGCTTTACTCATGTTTGGGAGCAACCGGATCCAGTGGGAGGTGTCCCTGCCCATGGTAGGGGGCTTGGAATCGGGGGATCTTTAAGGTCCTTTCCAACCTATTCCATGATTCAGTCCCAGGCTGCACACAGCGGTCCCCAGAGCAGCACGGCAAGGAGTGCCTGGTGGCTCTCCTGCTTCCGTAGCCCACCGTGCTCCACACAGCCGGTTCCGTAAAGCCAGGCTATGTCCGTTATAGTGCTGCAAGTAAAACTTGATGTCATGCTGTTCCATGCCTGTGTCCTGCCATTGGCGGTGGCTGTCGCGGCACGCTGATGCCGCCTGCGGGGGCACAGCCAGGCATCATGAAGGCGTGGGATGCTGCGCCGGGGCCAGGCGTCTGCTTGAGAACAAGCGCATGCTGGCTGTGTGTTGTATTGGAACGTTCTGAAAGCTGGAGAAATAAGATGGCTGCAGTAGCAGAGAAGGAAGGAAGTGCGAAGAAGAGTCAGGTAAATTATCTGGTCCTTGAGGATTCCTACTGCCACCAGGGATTTACAGGTGAAGTTTACAGAGACCCATAAAGCGCATGGCTAAGCAAGCCTGGTGGTTTTAACTGGAAGTGGAGTGCAGTGTTTTCTCCCTTCCTGGGGAGGATCTATGCTCATGGTTTTTATGCAGTGGCTGCAGAGTGGAGATTCTCCATTAACAACAGCCCATCTGACCGCACTCTCTAAGTTCAGTGCATTTACGTACAGATGTAAATATAGTTACATCCTTCCTAGAATGTAAAGACTGGGAAGCCCTTGGCCAAGCACAACGCAAACAGCGTTAGGGTGAGTGTTCATCTGTAGAACCAGCGTTATTAAAACAAGCGTGTGTTTCGAAGCGGTGTGATGCCGTTGCAGCTTGATGCAAGGCAAAGGTTTCTCGGATGCTGGCTGCGCCGGGAGGCTCTGTTCTGTGTGCGGGGAAAGCATTACTCAACTGCAC
>NC_071419.1:740000-757500 GCF_017976375.1 Cuculus canorus | reverse complement strand
CTGCCACGGGGACCCTGTGCACGGCATCGCCTGCCTTGGCCATGTGTGTCCAGCTGCATCACGGGTGGTCGGAGCCGTGCCAGGGGTGCCCCCACACACGTGTGCCAGCGCAGGAGCCTGCGGGACGAGGCGTGGCGTTGTCAAACCACGCTCATCTGAACAGGCAACAGAAATAATTCAAAGGGACAATGAAACATTTTTATTATTCCCATGAAATTATATGGAATTATGGTTTTAAATTAAGGTCACAGGTTTAAAATATATTTTAGAGCAAATTAATGCTGTGCTTTCTTGATTCTGTGAGACTGGCTGGTCAGGGGTCAGCTCCCACTGTGCCTGGGGTCTCAGGCATAGAGGTGAGATCTGTACAGGAGTGAGCGCAGAGAGCGGCATTGCTGGTGCGCAGCTGTGGCCGGAGCTGCAGGTCTGGCACAGCCCGGTTGGAGCCCGCACTGCTGCGAGGAGCAGGCACTCGCGTGAACCCACGGGGTGCCAACAACAGATGCCCGGGACCCGCTCTGTCCAGAGCACAAATACCTGCTCTTAAACAGATATATAGAGGTTAATTGGGCTGCAATGCACGCTGTTGCGTTACATTTCTAATGGAAATGCTGATTCCAGAAGCCACGGCTCTGGTGACTTTGTAGTGCTGTAATTATTTCTAAACTTTCTTTTCGGCACTATTGATGGTGGCTTGGCATTACGCCTGCACGACCTGATTAAACTCACAAATTGTCAGCCTTGATCTATAGGATGCAGAAGAGATTGCTGACTGAGCATTGCTTTGGAAAGTCTCGATTAAAACAAAAATTAGATTTAAAATGCTCCCAACTTTCAATGCAAGAGCACTGGTGATTTTAAACACATAACCAGTATCCCGGCATCAAGGTAGAAACCGAATTCGCACATGGCAAGGGGAAGTTTAATTCCTTCCTGTCTGTCCTCAGCCTGTGAGTAGAGGTTGTAGTGCCGTGCTGCCCTGCCGAGGAGCGGGGCAGCCTGAGCGAGGGGCTGCCACAGCCTCTGCCCCCTCCCACAGCTGCCATTCCCAAGGCCGTGCCCCCAGTTCTGTCTCCACTGTTTCCCTCCTCCAGTGTGGGATTTCATCTCCACCTCTGTGGAGCCATGGATCATGAGCAAGACTGGAATGGCTGCATCCCCAGTACTGGTGCTGGGGGGGACCACAGCTTCTCCCTGCTTTCCCCCTGGCATCTCCTGTAGCTGAGGAGTGAGTGGCAGCTTTTTACTCAGGCATTTGAAACCAACACTTGAACTTTGTAGGAGAGTGGAATCCAGTGGTGAAGTCTATGTAAGAGTAACGTGGTACTTAGATCCATTTGGAAGGAAATGAGAAGCAAATCAATTATTTCTGAACAAAGAATGCACTTACTGTTAGGACATGCTCACATCCGAGTGATAGAATGGAAAGGACCACATCAGCCTCGCATAGATGTGCCTGTGTCTCAGCAAACAACCAGAAGGCATGTGTCTGTACTCATACTCCTTTAGTGCTTACAATGAAGTGTTTGAAGGAAACACCTCCTGAAGACTTTCCTGCTCTGTATGGGAACCCAGAGGGTCCCACAGCACGGCCACCCCCGGCGCCTGCCTGGGCTGCCGTTCCTGGGGCTTGCTCCAGAGCAAGGAGCCCATTCGGGGGCCACTGTGGGGACTGTGGAAGGGCTGTGGGCAGGTCCGGTGCCCGTTGTCCCATGGGGCAGGAGGGCTCCTCGCAGGCGTGCAGCGAGCGGGCAGTGGCTGGGCAAATGCAAGAAATACTGACTGTGTTTTCTCTTGTTCTCTCTTTTCTGCCCAAGGTTTGAGCATCCGAGGAGCCCAGGAGGAAGACCCTCCCGATCCCCAGCTAATGAGACTAGACAATATGCTTCTGGCAGAAGGAGTCTCAGGTCCGGAGAAAGGTGGGGGATCGGCGGCAGCAGCTGCAGCGGCAGCAGCCTCTGGAGGGTCTTCAGATAACTCTATTGAACACTCAGATTACAGAGCCAAATTGACCCAGATCAGACAAATCTATCACACAGAGCTGGAGAAATATGAACAGGTCAGACATCAGCCTCTCAGTTGTATGTGTACCTGCTGCTGCTTTCTCCACACCTTCGCTTGCCAGCGCCAGCTGCTGCCCAGGCTCTGGACCACATCCTTTCCTCCCCTTCCCCACCCCACTCTCCTTCTAAAGAGCTGTGGTGCTCTGGGAGTCCGTTGGGCTTCGAGGAGCAGCTCGCCGGACCCAGGACGCATGTCTTGCATGCCTTCGTGTTTTCTGTTGTCTGTAACCACATAAAAGCAGCATCCGAGCCCACCTTCCCCCCTTTGAGCTGTCCCAGAGAGGGAGAGAGGAGTAAAATTGTCTGTCCCTCAGTGCCGCCTCCGTGCCCCGTGCAGGGCTGAGTCTGGTGAGTCGGTGAGCGCAGGCAGATGAGGGCTGAGCTGTGATCTCGGCCTGTGGGCTCCCGGAGCAGGCGGTGGGGAGCTCTGGTGCAGGGCTTAGCCGTGGTGGGTCGGCTGTCGCAGGTGGTGAGGAATCGGGCAGTGAGGTGCTGCCACGGCATCTGGCTGGGGAGCTGCTGCTGTGGATAGGAGGTGTGGAAATCCCAGTGAAGCCTTTTCACGCAGACACTGGCCCACGATGTCTTTGGAGTAAAGAGCTCACTGCAGAGCACCCTGCGTCTGTGTTCACCACTTGGAATTTGGTGGTCCGACACCTTTGCTGCTACAGTGGCACCGGGAAGGGTTGCCACGTGCTGTCGGCTGGTGGTGGGCACAGCGTGGTCCTGCCTGTGGGGTGGGGGCCTGCGCAGCACATGTTCCCCGCAATCCATGGGAGAAACCTCTCTGCCTCCTCTCTTCACTGGTTTATAAAGAACAACAGCATCGAAGGAGACAGGGGAGGGAAGAATGGCACGTGATCCCTGGCCCTCACAAGCCTCAAACGAAATCTTTGTTTTCCCCTCTCAGAGGTGTCCTGATCAAGCTGGTGCACCCTCAGCTTAATAAGCTCAGTGAACCTCTTCAGCCGGCGGTTTCCTGAGCTGAGCCGGGCACGTCCTGTGCTTGCCCCCAGCTCATCATGGCACCGTGTTGGGCTGTACAGACCAAAACCACAAAAGAGATGTGGAGGCAGTGATAAAACTGCTTGAGACCGCGGGGGTGAGGAGACGATCACATAGTGCCGCCCGGCCTCTTCTCCAGCCCCCGTGCTCTGCCTCTTTGCACTTCCCTTCATTGCTGTGTCAGCTTAAAGTGGGACCTGGGCACCTTGAGATCTCTTTATTTTGGAGCTTTCTTTTTTGTCCTGTGAAGACCCTCTAGAAAGTCTCTGTCTGCTTTGCTTTGTTTTTTTTCTGCTGCCAGAAGCGGAGGCACGGGCTGTCAAGGGAGCCAACCTGTGCTGGCCGAGCATCTGCAGGGGAGAGAAGTGATGGGGTGGTGGGGAGTGGGGCATGGGGGAGCAGAAACTGGTCAGGGACAGCGGGAGGCTGGCGTGGTTCAAGTGCAGGTGGCATGGTGTGGTTCAGATGCCCCTTCCACTGTGTTGTTTAAGCGGTGCACAAATTGCTGACAGGAACTCTGTGCAGATCTCCTGTTCCCCCTCAAGCAACCTCCCCGTGCCCTCCAGGGGCCCCAGGTGCCCTGCTGGCCTCCTCGCCCTGCGGGGCCCAGCGCAGCCACAGTGCTGAGATTGGGATGGCTGTGGGACTAACGAGCCCCATCCCGCAGCCGTGTGCTTATAACAGCACAGGGACAGTGGCTGGAGCCAGCGCTGGGCCAGGGCAGCGGCAGGTCGGTGCCGGCAGCTGTTCCTGGCAAGCGTCCTTTGGCTCTAATCAGTTTAATGATGTGAGGGAAGCAGAAGGATTTTTAGCCCTGTAGCTCCATTTACAAAGGTTTCGGCTGAAATGTCACAGCCATCCGTCCACACCACGGGAAACTTTGGAGGATGCTCAAGTGCTGCTAGGAGAAGGAGAGGGAGGTGGAGCTGATCTGAAACATGAACGCTTCCCGTTGATCCTGCCGCCCGGCAACGGCTGCTCTACAGCACTGTGATAATTCCCCAGCCTTGCAGCAAGCCGTCTCCTGCCGGTTTGTGTCTCTGCAGCCGAGAGGCAGCCAGGTCTTTGCAGCGGCTGCAGGTTCCTGGGATGCGGGTGCCCTGCAGCCGGGAGCAGCTCAGCGCCCGCGCCCGCCGGCCCTGCCGTGGCCAGCAGCAGGAACCAGAGCGGCTTCCTGGAACTGCTTTCTAGGCAGAGTTTGATCCTGACGTTTGTTGCCAGTTAGGGGAATATGCTCTGGAAAAAAAAATAGTGAGCACTGGAAAGTGTGTCACGGCATCACCGAGCGCTCCCTGCGCCAGGAGAAACGGCTGCACAGGCAGCTCCTTCCATAATTTACAGCTGCTCTGGCAGGGGTGACACGTTGAAAGCTATCTTCTGTGATTACACTGAAATACATTTTTTGCTGTAGGCAAAAGTACTGTATGGGTCCCAGGCGTCCCGGAGCAGCTGGGAACCTGCTCCCTGCGTTCACAGATGTCTTCTGAATTCACCCCAAATCGGGGTGAAGTGTGGCTGCTCAGAAGACACCACTAGCCCCGTGGCTGGTGCTGGGCCCTGACAACAGGTTTGGGCCATTTCCTCTCTTTTTTTCCCGCTCGTCTGAGGAGCCTTGATGGAGCTTTGAGGCCAGTGGGAGCATTCCCGTTCCTACAGGGCTTCTGAGGAGGTTAACAAGGCCATCACTTATAACCTGACATTGTTAATAATGTCTCAGGCACCAAGCAGAGCCCTGAAAAATAGTACTGAAAAAGGGATCAAGTAGTCAGATGCTGTAAATAAACAAGAGAAAATGAGACAAAGCATCGGAGCTTTGCACTCGGCTGTGCTAAAGCAGCTCCGCAGGTGGGAGGTGCTGGTGAAGGTGAGCTCAACCCAGGCTCTCTCAGTAGGTGGAACCAAACGAAGCCTCATCAAGTGCTTCAAGTAAACTCAGGGAAAGATTTTTGGTTCTTGAAAGCAAGAAACTCGCTTCAGCTTTGAAACATCCAATTTTTTTTACTCTGCTTGTGCAGTTATTTCTTATAGAGAAGGACACCTGAAAATATTTTTAATGCAACAGTTGCTATTTTCTCGTAGGTTTAAATTGAACTCCTCAGTCTGCTAGTGAGGGGGCCCATGACAAGCTGTGTTTGGCCGTTCAGTGCCAAACTCGTGGATTCTGCTCTATCTTTGGACAGGCAGAGCTGGTCTCTTCTCTCAGGGAGAGGCTGCTGCGCCCCAGTGCCTGTGTGACCTCCCCTCTGAGCGTCTGTCAGTGCCTTTGCCATCGGTCTGGTGGCTGAACCCAAGCCTTTCATGCTAGCATTGCCTGGGCGACTCAGCAGAGGATGCACGGGGACGATGCGGTCCCGGTGCAGCGAGGCCGGTGGGTGCAGGCACTGCATCCGACTGCTTCCCCTGCCCAGGCCAGCGGCTGCCGCGCTTCCCAGGCGCTCGGAGCCAGTCCCGCACCGGGGGGGTGAGCTGCACTGGGTCTGCCTTCACACAGGCCAGAGCTTTGGGATGGGAGGAGGAGAACCAGTTCCCATGGAACAACTCCTGCTCTCCCTGGGCAGGAGGAGGGTGGCCAAGGGACTTGGGGCAGCATCCCCGTCTCTTCAGCGTGGCGAGAGGGGGTGGCGCTGGTCACCTCTGTAAGCTGTGCTGCCTGAAGTGTCCAAACAGAGGGAAAATATGTGGGTGGGAAGTAGGGATGAGGAGTGTTGAACTCGCTAACGTGGAGCTCAGAAGGTCTGGAGAAGGGCAAGGAGTGGCAGCTGGCAGGAGGAGCCGTGGTGCCTGCGCTGGCGTGGGGCGGCAGTGGCTGGCGAAGGGCGCCTGCACACAGCCTTGCCGGCATGCTGTATCCAAACGGGCTGGATGTAAATTAGCCTGTAATTTACTTTCAGTAGTGTAAAGAAAAAAAAATCACTTTGCCTGAAGTGTATGCATCTTTCTTAAGGGTGTACCCAGATTTTAATTATCTAAATGTAAATACTTAACGAATTTTACTTAGAGTAATGAGCTAAAGTGCACACTACATAAATGAGATGTTCTAATTAATCATGTATGAACTACTGGTTTAAAGAAAAGCTATGTGAATTCTGCGAATGTTGGGCTATTGCCAAATTGCTAATCAGCATTTGCATTCATAGATGGCTTCACTTAATAAGTTGTGAGACGTTCAGCAAATGTTATAGGAAATTATGAGTTTTTAGATGCATAAACTTTTCACTTTTAACTCTTTCCCTCGCATGATCTATTGAAATGCAGGAGAATCCCTGAAAATGTAGTTGTCAGACAGATTATGTAGATAGTTTTCACCCTGGTTTGAGAGGAAAAAGGGGAGCTGGAGTCAAACAGATCCGTAATGTATGTGGTCTGGACGAGGTGCTTGCAGTGTTTCCTCCACGTGGTTACTGGCTGCTAAGCATTGTGCCTGTCGGCCGTTCCTCTGGATGTAGGAGAATGAAATCCTTTGGCCTTATTTGGCCACGCTGGCGGCCCAGCGGCACTTTCCTTGTGCAGGCAATGTGCAGACCTCCCACGGGTGTGCCAGCCTTGCACACCTCCACCTTCATCAAATCAAGGTCTGAGGAGCAGAGAGCAGGTTGCCTTGCATTGCCCCCAGACCCCGTGGAGGCCAGCGCAATGCCGGGCCCTCTCCCCTTCCCAGAGCTCCGTCCGGACAGGGTAGGTTAGTGCCTAAAATGTGCTGGAACCCCAGTCTGGCCCTGGGCAGGGATTAGCCCTGTGGCCGCTGTGCAGCCCTGCTGAGGAGATAGCGATCCTGGGGTTTGGTTTAGCCACCTGTACACATGGAGGCCTGGATCAGGCGGCATCGGGTGATGGTGCAGCCTGGAGGAGTTTATATCGTTGTGTTTGTTCACCTGCGTAGTCTGGGACTGAGAATTGATGGCTCCTCGTGCCTTCCTTCCTCCATCGCCTTGGTGGCGATGGCCCACCTTGCGGGCCAGGCTCTGGCGTGGCTTGGCTGCAGCCCACCCTCTAATACATGGCACCTTGGAAAGATGTAGAGCTCCTCGCCAGCTGCGGGATGATAACCCTGCCTGCTGCCTGCATGGGGCTTGGTGGGTTGTGGGACGGGCAGCCCTTCCCAGATTTTGCTCCCTTGGCTGCTGAGTGTGTCTTGGTTCCCTCTCCCATCCACCTCCTGCCTGCAGCCGTAGCGCGCGGATCCTAATCTCTCCTCTCAACTGCGGTCTGGCTGGGGATGTGAGGATGCTCAAAGGGATAATTGCACAAGGAGCTGTGCCGCAGTTGCTCAGCTCCCCTCGCTGCTACAGGAGGGTCCAGAGTCTCATATCCGTGTGTGTGCAGAGGGGACGGAGCAGTGTGAGGGTCCTCCAGCCCCACCAAGCCCCAGCTGATGTCCTTGTGGGATGGAACAAACCAGTTTCTGAGCCTCTCCTTCCTTTGCAGGCATGTAATGAATTTACCACACATGTGATGAACCTGCTCAGAGAACAGAGCCGGACACGTCCTATTTCTCCCAAGGAGATTGAAAGAATGGTGGGCATCATTCATCGAAAATTCAGCTCCATCCAGATGCAACTCAAACAAAGTACTTGTGAAGCAGTAATGATTTTAAGATCAAGGTTCCTTGATGCCAGGTAAGGCAGAGGCGAGTACCTCTGGCTCTTTCTGGGGGGAAGGAGCCATTGCTGGGCAGCCCAGGGAGAGTCTGGTGCTTCTGGGAGCTACATCCCTGTGTGGGCAGGGAGAAGCTGCTCTGCCCCAGCAAGCAGCCGGGGCCCTCATCCCTTACCCAGCAGCTGTGGAGGGTATTTGCTTCACAGAGCTTTCATGAACAGCAATCCCTTTTCTACTTATGTTGGTGCAAAGACGAGGCTGGTCTCCCCAGTGCTTGCTGGTTCACCCTGCTTGCGTGGGAGTCACTTTTGTGCAGAGGGCTGTTTTGTCACAGTTATTCAGATGGCTGCCGGTACTGCTGTCTCGCAGCATAAGGCCAGCCTTGCAAAACACTGACCCTGTAATGGAAGAGCCAAGTTCTCCAGGAGGGATATGCCCACGGGCTGCGGCTGGCGCTGGCTTAGCAGCTATGCACACCCGAGGTAAGAAGGACGATGACGCTTCCAAAAGCCAGATCTGCTGGCCCGGCTCCCGACAAGCTGTTGCCTGACTGGGTGCAGGAGAAGGCAGCACCTTCTGAACCACTCACAGCCGGCAGGTGTGTCCCCTGGACACCCGTGTTGCTGCCGGAGCTCAGTGCCCATCCCCATAGCCCACCGGCCTCCAAAGCAGACTGTGCTCTGCAGGCTGCGAGGAAGCAGGCAGGCTGGGGTTAAGAGGGGTTTTATGGGCACAGTCAGATTTGTGAGGAAGCCCTGATGAGGTGGGATATCGATCCCGATCCCCAGTCTCCTCTCTTTTGCTGAGTGCCTCTCTGCAGAACAGGACCCTGGCAGCTGGCAGGGCCCGGCAGAGCAGGAGCTGAGCCCAGCGGAGCAGGGAGGAGCAGCAGGCGCCACGCTGAGCCTGCCTTCAGCAGCTATAGCTCCTGCTTCACACCTGAAAGCTGTGAGGAGCTAAACAAGGCAAAATCATTTTATTAACAAGGAGGTCACTGGCAGGTGTGGCAAATTAGGGTAATTACAAACAGTTGGAGGAAGTGTCTATGGAGAGCTGCTTTAACTGCAAAAGGTAAAGCTTGCAGATGCACATTTTAAAGTGATTTCTTTAAAAAGGAGGAAGGTAAATAAGGCAAAATGAGCGGAAGCACAGTAATGAGATAAACATAGCTCTAGGGAGAGAGCCTGCCTGCTCCAGGATACAGTGTAGTTAGCAGAATCGTGATACTGCTGGAAGAGAGCGCTGGGGATTGCGCTCGGCTGCCTGCTGGCCTCGGGCGCAGGCAGTTTGATTGCAACCAGCCCTGCGGGGAAGGGAGCTCTGAAGGAAATGTTTAACCGGTGCTTCCGAGAGGGTGTTCTGGGGAGGAGAGCAGCCCACAGGCTCAGAGGGAAGGCACCGCAGCTGTGCAGATGCTGTTGCTGTAACCTGTGCAGCAGGAGTGCAGCAGCGGCGAAGGGGCTGTGCTGCCTCCCGGCCAGCACGGCCTCAGTGTGGGGCTGGCTGGAGCGTGTGCTGGGCTTCCAAAAGGCTTTGCTTTCCTGCAAGGCTACAGGGCTGTGCCCCTCGGTCCGCATCGCACACGGAGCAAGAACCTGGCCCTACTCAGCCCTTGGCAGGAGGGTGCACAGATGGGGTCTCCCTCACAAAGCCACTTGCTCACAGAAGCCAATTAGTGCAATGAGTGCTATGTAAGGACATGGCAGCCAGGCTGCCCGGGCCAAGGCAGATCCCTGCAGGCCAGCTGTGGGCATTGTAGCCTGCAGCCTCTCTGCACAGTGCTCAGAGCCCTGCTGGAGGGCTGCCCCAAAGGAATCAGGGTCTCCAAGACTGTGCTCTTGTGCTGCGACATGGACACGTGAAACAAGGGTCCTTTCCACCTCAGTTGATGCTGCCGGAGTCCTTTTGGCATCTGGAAGAACAGCCGTGGTTTTCTTTTTTTCATTTCAGACGAAAAAGGCGTAACTTCAGTAAACAAGCCACAGAAATCTTGAATGAGTATTTTTACTCCCACCTCAGTAACCCTTACCCCAGTGAAGAAGCCAAAGAAGAGCTGGCAAAGAAATGCAGCATCACGGTATCACAGGTAAGCAGTGGATGAGAGCAGTCCTGGCCCCATCCCTTTGCTCCCCGGGCAGTGCGTCGCCCTCCCTGCTCCCCTTGTGAAATGGCAATCTCCCTGTGGGCTCTGGGATGTACTTCCCAGAGCGATATGGAGGCAGTCCCTGCTTGGTACACCTTTGTAACTCCTTCAAATCTGTGTTATACTGACCGTGCTAAAGTTCAGCAAGGTGTTGGAAAGTGATGTAAGCCCTGCCGGAAAGGCAGCGGGCCAGTGGGTGACAGAGGTTGTGCTGGGGTTAACAGACTGTGCATACAAAGATGAAGACAGAAAGAAAAAGGCTTTCAGGTTGGCACCCTACTTTCCACCAGCTTTCTCTTTGTGTGGTCAGCAGGATTCCATGCTGAACCCCACTGTCTGTTATGAATTTGTTACAACTCACTGTGTTGTTGTGCCAGTTTATCGACAAACACATAATCTATCTCTATAGATCAAAATTCTTTGATTGCTTGAAGTTGTTTTTCTAAGGTAGCCAGGAATTCAGCGTCTTGGTGCTGAAGTGACATGAGTAGCTTCTCTGTAGCAAAAATGTGTTGGGCAGATTCGCTCATTTTATCACGAAGAGCTGGTGTTACTGTGAAGTTAATGCAAGAAAACTGGCGTCTTCCTAATCCAAAGTGCACACGACGCTGGCTGCAGCTGCTTTGTGTGTAGGCCAAGGTACATTACATTTGCAGCTCTGGACAGGTGTCCCGCAGCAATGCTCAGTCCGATGACACTTCCATCAGGCTTTCCCTCAGCAGATAGCTTAGAAAGCAAACCAGCATTTTGCATTTCTTGCGGCCTGTATATTTTATAGAAAACCGAATTATTCCCCCCTGCAAATCTGGCTCACGCAGCCTGGGAACGGCTGCACTTGGGTGGCAGGGAGAGCTCGACAGTGCTTCCCAAGTTCTCCAGCCACCCGTTTGCCCACCACGAGGACTGGTGTGTCATCTCCTCCCAGCTCCATCCACTCCGCTTATCAATATTTCAGGTCCTTTAGAGGAACAATGCCTGCGGCGAATGTGTTAACTATTAATGACTGCAGGCTGCAGTATTGGCATTATTAGCAATGCAACCTTTAGCTTTATAATTAAGACCTGAGTTGAGATTTACTTTATAGGTCTCCCTCGAATGCATGAAAAATTCAGGCCCTTTATTGAAGACTTTCAGAGGAGAGGCTGCCCTGCTCCCCCAGATTTTATATCACTTAATTGACTTTGGATGCTCCCTGGATGCAAACCCCCACAGAACTGCCATGTGACATGAGAGGCCAGCAGAGATGTATGCGTGCCTTGCTGTCTCCTGGCGCATTCCTCAGCACACACCGCATTCCCAGTGAGGTGGGAAATGTGTGTGCCTGGTACCAGGGGAAGGTTAAGGGATGGAGAGGGGACACTTCATGTCACATCATGTGAGCAGGGGCAGCCACAGTGGCTGGGAGAGTTTGGCAGAGAGCACGAGACACCTGCGGGAGAGCTGTGTTCTGTCCCACAATTCCCAGCGGGCAGGGAATTGTGCCTGGCAGAGAAGGAGTTAGCGGTCCCGCAGAGTGGGCAGATAAAAAGCCAGTTCTAGATAAGGCTGGAGTGACTGAGGGAAATGAGATGGAACATTTCAGGAGCCACAACTGATTGCTTCTAGTGCCAATAGATCTGATTTCATTCTTAATTGGTTGTTTGGTAAGATTTAATGTATATGTTATTGAATGAAATAAAAGGCAGGCCAAAAGATGGTCCAGAAATGTAGCAGCAGCAGCGAGCCTCTGATACGGATGTACGTTTGTCTCTTTAATATTTGATATGAGCATGAATTAGTTGTTTCTTGAATCCGTTAAGAAGTCCGGGAGAGTGGTGGGAGTAGCTGCATAGCATCCTCTGCCGCACCACGCACAGCCTCTCAGTGACATGTCCCAGGACAGCTCTGACCACACAACCTGGGCACTGGCAGCCAGCGAAGCGGGTTTAGGCCTTAGCCGGAGCTTTGCTCTGGTAAGATATTACAATCTAAGAAAAGCTCCAGATAATGAAAACGGGGTAACGTATCTCCTAGTAGGAGAGGAGCATGCGTGTGAGAGAGGGAGTGCCTGTGATCAGCTGGTGGCTTGAGTTCCTGATAGATCTGCTGTCACCATGAGGAAATGTGAACACCGTGGATATCCTAATCCTGGAATTTCAAAGGCACTTCTGAAGGCTGTGTGGTGGGACTGCAGGGTTAGCTGGTATTTACTAGGTCAAACTGGGCTGGAATTGTCTTTCCTTGTACTGAAAAATGTATCTATTCCTGAGGCCATCTAGCAGAAAAGCTCTGAGCAAGCAATGTAAAACAGCCCAGTGCACACTGCTCTGGGCTGGCGGCAGGAGCCAGAGGATGCGATCCAGAAATTGGAAGTGAATTGAGCAGTCATTTACAGTACTGGCAGGGCAGCATCGCATGGGATAAGCAGTGGCATCCAAGCAAGTGACTGAGCTACACCTCGCACAGGGCTTTTATGAGAAACCTCTGAGTGCCTGCCTTTCCAGCCTTGGCCAGGAGTCACCCGGACATTGCTGTGCCCGGCTTGGTGCCATTTACCTCCATGCCAAAACCGCCCCGGAGGTGCACAGAGCTGGAAAACAAACAAAAAATAATGTGAGCGAGTGGCTTTCTAGATTCCTGGAGGTCATGGCTCACGTTTGATGGAGAGGCTTTGTCCTTGTTCCGACTGAGCCAGGCTCCCCCGTAGCCTCTTCTCACGATGATCCAAGGTGCTTCATTCTTGTACTGTCAGTGCCGTGTAACTGCTGGGGGCAGATTCATGGCAGAACGTTTTCTCCCTCAAACACTTAATTAGTGAGTGGTTGGGTCATCCTCCCCCCAGATTAAGCAGCTCACTGGAAATCTTGCTGCCATAGCACTTTACTGAGCTGCAAAGAAAATTGTCTCCCAGAATCATTTAGTCGCAGACGGGAGATAGATGGTTCCAGTTTGGATATCGGTGTTTGAAATAATATGTAGAGAAGGGTTTTCAAGAAAAGCATAAAGGCGAACTGTTTATTAAGATGAACACTTTGCACAATTTCATTTTTAAGAGTACAGAGAAGGTAATTCTGGGGAAAAAAACATCCTTAACGGAGACCATCGTCGGCTGTAATTTAGAGCTACCCGATCAGCACGTGTTGGTGAGAGTTAAACTGCATCATCTGCTCTCCCCTCGCCATGGCTGCGAGGTGAATGGTTTATACTTTTGCAGATGAGCCTCTTGCTGGGTGTCAGAAACGACGATCAGTCCATCACAGGGGCTGAGAAAGGGCAAAAGCATTGCTGGAAGCGTGTCAGTGGATTACAACAATAACATTTTTCACCGCTTCAAACAAAAGAAGGATGTGGTTGACAAGAGAATGCGTTTACAGTTCTTCTAAGGGAAGAACGCAGAAGCTGTTCTCAATACCCCTCTGCCCCGGCTTCCTCTGAGTCTGTGTTCGATTGCTTCCATAGGCAGAAGGGCAGGGAGAGCTGTGTATGAATAGAGAGTACAGGATGTACAGGCTCCTACCCCTTGACTTCATCTGGGAAGCAAGGAAAAAAAAAAAGATGCCAGCTTAATTAAATAGTTCCTAGAGGTGAGATTCTTACCTTTACACCACGTACCATAACTGTGACGCATTGGTTTTCCAGATTTTCTGTCTGTGCCATTTGGTCAGGTGTGGAACATAAACTGTGCTAAAACACTTGGAAGCCCCATGGAAAATGCCTGTGATCCATCGATAGGGAGCTCGCTGATTCCAGCAGTGATGCTCTGTGTCAGCTGTGGCTTCTGCCGAACGAGCACTGATTTATCCCATGAAATCGGCCAGCAGGGAGACACGAGGCAGGCCTGCCCCATCCCAAATCCCATGTTAGGCATCTTGATGATTTAAGTAATAATTTATTGTCTTTTTATTTAACATTGCAATTAACATGATAAATAAGTGCAACAGTATTGTTTGAAATGTAATATACAATTAGGCCCAATTAATTAATTGTCCTTCAATGATCAGGACGAGAAAGATGTTCATTGTTTTTTTTATGTGAAGAGATTATTTTAATGAAAAATGTGTTGTGTAGCAGCTTGCCATGGAGGCAACTTTCATTTTTGGGGTGAGCGCGGGGCTGGATGAAGAGCCAGGGCACCACGCTGGCATCCCAGGGCTGCCCAGCGCCAGCATCCCTGTGTCCCCTCGGGACAGTGATGCTGCTGGCAGCAAGGGCAGAATCACGGGATGCCCTGGGTTGGAAGGGACTCACAAGGATCATCGAGTCCAACTCCTATCCATGCATAGAACAACCCCAACGTTTTCGCCAAGTGTCTGAGTGCATTGTCCAAATGCTTCTGCAATATTGTCAGAATTGGTGCCGTGTCTGCTTCCCTGGGAGCTGTTCCAGTGCTCCAGCACCCTCAGGGTGAAGAACCTCTTCCTGATGTCCAACCTAACCTTCCCCTGGCACATCTTCCTGCCATTCCCTCAGATCCTGTCATTGGTCTCCAAAGAGAAGAGATCAGTGCCTGTGCCTCCTCCTCGCCTTGTGAGGAAGCAGAAAACTGCTATGGGATCGCCTCCAAGTTTCCTCCAGGCTGAACAGACCAAGTGACTTCAGCCACTCCTCATACATCTTCTCTCTAGACCCTCCACCAATTTTGTGGCCTCCTCTGGATGCTTTCCGGTAGCTTTAGATCCTCTTTATTCTTCCCAAACTTCCCCCGACGGGGTGAGGCGTGCTCCGGGCGGGCTGGGGAGGCTGCAGGCAGCCAGCACAGCCCCGCAGGGAAAATATCACGATGGTAAATCCTGCCTGGCGCAGCCCCAGGCCCCGTCCTGGACACGTCCAACCGCTGATGTTGGCCGTGCAGGCCTGACCAGAGCCCCTGCGCGTCCCCAGGCTGTGGCGTGCTCTGCGTCAGCCCTCGCTGTGTGCTCCAGGGGAGAGAGAAGGGTCCTTGGGCCGGGAGGCAGAAGGACCTGAGTGGTGACTGCGCGACCCCACAGGATGCGGTGGGTTCCCAGGCAGCCCCGGATGCCGCGCTCTGCTGGTGCTCGGGGCACGTGCTTTAATCTCAGAAACGGTTTAACGTTTCTGGATACTCATTTAGATGTGGTATGCGGGTTAAACATAACGTACGATCACTGCTCCTCTCATTGCTTCCAATTAAACCTTGCTTGTTAGTTTAACCTCTAGGTAATCCCATCAAACAATTGATGTCAAGGAAACACTGCCCACAGTGGCTCTGGATGAGTGGCCATTAATTTTAATTGCCTTGATATTAAAGATTAAGAAGTATCAGGACTAGCAGAATGGAAACGATCTGATGTCAAGCAAATCCACTCGTTGAGGCTTCCCCAGGCTGCTGGTGATATTAAAATTTTACTGTGAGAATTAAATAAGCCTTTATTACTGATGGCTGTTGTTTGATTGGTCCAGGGGCGTGCATAAACAGAGGAGTCTCACGCACATCCATGGACAATACAGTTGATGTACAGAGATTCCTCAATTATGAAACTGTTAATAAAGCATAATCTGATTGTCCACAATAATTATTTGCTAGGTTTCATTAATGTATTATTGTTCCTGTGACTGACAAGGTAATATTAAGTGCAATATATAGAATACGGTGGAGTATTGTCTCGGGAACAGAATGTATAAGGAACCTTTCTTGTTACGGTTCAAAGCTAGAGGCTTCTCATTAATTGTGTTTAAACAAAAGCTGTGCTACATGAAATGCAGCCAGATTTGTCTCGTGCCTGCAGTGGGGCGCCTTGCTGGGCACTGTGGTGTGGGTGCCCTGCCGGGTGCTGCAGCTTGTGGTGAGGCTGCGCTGGCAGCTGGGTCATAACCTCTTCTGTTACGCTGGTCCACTTCCCTTTACCCCTCTGTTGCTACAGGTCCCTTTTTTTGTCTTGGCGGCCTTGGCCTTCTCCAGTATTACAAACCAGGTTTGTTATTTAGGAGCACTGTTAGAGCAAAGCAACGGAGAACGATTGTACCAACTTCCCAGAGTGGCTCTAGCTATGCCCTCTGTGTGGGTCAGTAGTTGGTGCCTCATGAGCCATCTTGGCTTCCGTACAGCATCTTCAAAGGAAGATGATAAAGTGACTTTTCAGCCATTATTGGTTTATTTGATTCCTTTCATTTTTAGCCAACCAAACACGATTCTATGAGTATGCTGCCAAGGCTGTTCCAGCCCAAAAGTAAAGAACAATTGCTCTCTGCCCACTCACCCTCACTCAACCAGGCCTTGGTCCCTCTTCAGCAGCTTTTGGGGTCTTGTGCCAATTTTGTTGACGAATGGCTCATAGCAGTAGGAGACAATGCTGTACGAAGTGCTACAGCAAGTTCCAGGATACCCATCATCATCAAAGAGTCATCTCTCATGCATCTGTTTGCTGACAGAGAAGCCGAGCCAGATCCCATTCATACCTGTAGTAATATTTAACTGGAACTTTGTTACTGCGAAGTTACCTGGAGAACCTGAGGGGTACAAGTTGGGGGCTGGGACACACGTATTTGCTGGATCAAACACACGTCTTGAAGGTGTCACACTTTGCTGGGTCAGGCATTTTGTGTCTTTCACCCTTTCCACCTCTCTCCACTGCAGGTGTCCAACTGGTTTGGCAATAAGAGGATCAGGTACAAGAAGAACATCGGGAAGTTTCAGGAAGAAGCCAATCTCTACGCGGCCAAGACGGCTGTGACTGCAGCGCACGCCGTGGCTGCAGCCGTCCAGAACAACCAGACAAACTCCCCCACCACACCAAACTCTGGTACGTACCCAGCCCATGCGTTAAAGCATCCTAAAGGGCATCCATAAAGGAAGACCCTCGATGGTGCCCTAGTGAGGTCGATTGCACTGAGAAGGCTCCCTCGAAGACCTAATCATAGCACAGGGAGTGGGGCCAAGCCTGTGGACCTCCACGCTGGACCACTGCAAGCGCTGAGCGCTGCGATAGGTGGCTATGGCAATGAAGCTCCCGCAGCCTTGTGGGGGAGCAGAGTGGGGCCCACATAATTCCTGCAGTAGTAACGTCTGCCTGGCTCGGGCTTCTGGCAGCTTCTTCTATAGCTTCTGTAGATATTTTAAGCTTTCTCTCATTCAATGAAAATAATGTAAAATGGGGCAGAGCTCCAAGTCTGGTTTTGTAGAAGTGTTAAAATTATTGTCAAGATAGGAACAAAACAGAGGACTATTCTAGCATCCGCTAATTAGAATTTCAATTCTGGGCTGCCTGAACTGGAGTTGATATTATATAGAGGAATATAAGGATGCAACTTTTGTTTTGGAGTTGCTCTACCACATGTTCTTCTGCAGCATTTAAATATTCTCTCGCTAGTTTGTTGGCGATGCTTTGCAAACCCTAGCACTGATTTGGTAGGGGGAGCGTGTGAAAAGGTCGCTTCTGGGGGCTCCAGAGGCAAAGGTTTCCATGAAGCATAGGTGTGTTTGGCATTATTAACAGTAAAGGTTTGCTGTGACTTAGCTGTAGGCAACTCGTAACGGGTGTAAAGGTCCATGGGAAAAAACCTTTAATCCAAAGAAAGTGAGACAAAGGTTCCTCCTCTGATGGTAATGCCAGCTACTTAGAATTTGCACACCATTTATTTCCCTTTTGAGGAGATGTTCAGCACAGGCTCAAAGTTAGTTTTCTCCAGGTGTTCGGTGGTAGCACCTCCCGAGGAAGTGATCCGCCACAGAAAAGCTCTCAACATGATGCCTTGT
>NC_071419.1:660000-737500 GCF_017976375.1 Cuculus canorus | reverse complement strand
TTGCCTGCAGCATTTTACAGACATGAATTCCATCTTCACTGATGAGGCCTGATAAGGCGCTGTTGTATAATACAGTGCATAATCTCAAACCACCAGAGTAAGGATTAATTTATTTGAAAAAAAGAATGCTTGCTGACAACCTCTCCTCCAGCTGCCAAGCTGAGTAAAAATATTGTACATTTGTTGTTTATAAATTTGGATAAAAGAGGAATGATGTTTACTTCAGATGGAATATCTTTAGACTCATATCTGCACAAGAGTTTTTCTTTCTCTAAGTAGATTCTCGTATCTTTAAAAAATAAGGAACTGGCGGCGCCTCTGCATTCGGCACAGGGTTTTGTGCGTTTCCAGTCTGCATCCGAGCTGTTGGGTTTTCTAAAGCGGGTGGTGAGGTTGCAGCCGTGATGTGATTGCAGGCTGGGGATGCTGTTAATTTTACTTAAGAGAAGCCAAACCCGAACGTTTCGCATTGGTCAGGATACGAGCTTCTCCGTTTGCTGTTTTTCATCTGCAAAGGAGGTAATTACAGAGGCTTCTTTCTCCTCCCGTTGGAGCCACAGAGCATTTTCCTCCACTGTGATAGATGAACGATTCTTTAATGGGAAGGCTCGCCAGGCTGGGTGCGGGGTTGGAGGGCGATGGCCGCGAGGTCCGGCACGACGCCATCACCCCTCGCTCCCGGTGAGTGCGGTGGCCGCAGTGCTGAGCTGGCTGCACTGTTCTGGCAGTGCAGCGCGTGGTACCCGCATTAGCATAGCGTAACCTTTCCCTGCCGGGAAGCATCCCTGCCAAGGCTGGGGGCTCCGGCAGCGTGGCCGGGCAGCTCTCGTGGGCGCTGCGCAGAGGCCTCCCCGTCACTTCCACTCAGCGTCCCCAGTGCACGAGCCCCGCGCCTCCCTCTTCTTGACTGACATAAAAATATGTAGCGACAAGCTGTCTGCCACAGCAGAAATGTGATCAGACATTGATTTCGGCAATTGCCTCCATCGGCCCAGACATACGGCGGATTTGTTCCTGAGCGTGGCTCTTGCCGATGCAGGTCTGGGCAACGAGAGCCAGCGGCGTGCGGAGACACGGAGCGGCGTCCAGAATAGGGCTGTGTTTAGAGATAATTGGAAAACTGATCTGAGCGGCCCCTTTCTGCCTCGCAGCCCTGCATTGGTGTGCAGGCGGATCGCAGTCGCAGGGAAGCAGGCTGGCCGGGTGCAGCAGCTCTGCCAGGTGGAGAAAGGCAATTCCAAACTTTGAGAAGTGACAGGAGATGAGGGGGTTAGACATGGATTGCCTCGGACTCAGATTCTCAGGGGAAAAAGCTGAAGTCTAGGCTCCAGGGATGCTCTTCATTTGAGTGTGGATGGTCTTTGCAGACATCCCGAGTCCGGAGTGCGGCTCGCACCCAGCTGCGCAGCTCCTGGCTCCTCGTGGCCCTTGTGCTGGAGGCTCGGCCTTACAGTGGAGCCCGCCGGCAGTGTCCCTCCTGTAACACCCGCTGCTTTTCCTTTCGCAAGTTCTGCAGCCAAAGAGAGCGTAGGAAAATCTCATCCTGGAGCGTCCTCGCAGACTGGTGCTTTCGGTGTGCGCTGTAATTAATATGCCTAATGGTATCAATTGAATTGTTTTTCCCGTTTCAGGCTAATGGAGGCTGGCAGGACGCAACTACTCCATCTTCTGTGACTTCCCCTACAGAAGGGCCGGGAAGTGTGCACTCTGATACCTCTAACTAATCTCCTAGCAACACTTTTTCCCTGAGCTGAGATGCCTTGATTAGCGCATTCAGAGTCGCAGGAGAAAAAGGAAAGAGTTTTTTGTAGCCAACCACCTACAGCTTTACTGTAAAACCTTGTCTTATTAGAAAACTTGGTAAATCTGTTTTTTAAAGGTATCATAATCATTTGTATTTATACTTAAAACACACAATGTTAAAAAGCACTTTATCCAATTAGGCCAAGATTTAGCGTTGTTTATAGCCCTGTAACTATTTTATCATAATTTATTATCAGCAGTTTTAACAATGTTGGTCTCACAGTTGCCAATGACTTGGCCTTAAGGGTAAAAGTACAGGACAAGCTTAACCTCAATAGCAAGAGCAGACACAAAGAAACACCTCACCTAAACTTAACTTTGTGCATATTTCCATGGAAAGTCAACGTGAGTTGCAGACTTTGATTGTGTTTAATCTTTTCATATCTCTTATAGAGTTGGAATAAAAAGCGCTGTTGGGTTATTTCGGTTAACAATGGTTGTGTTTAAGAATCCTTATTCGTCACATTTTTGTTGTCCTACAAATGAGATTGGAAACCAGGAGCATCTTTTCTTGCTAAAACCGCCCGGACCCCAAGTCTCCTCCCTGTATTCACACCAGACACAGGTTGTTCTTGGGAGGTGAAGACACTTGCTGCTGATCTCTGGGAAAGCCAAGACCTGGGGTTTTACAGTATGAGCAAGGTGCTGCACACGCCTGCCAGGATTTGTTACCTCTTCTTGGCAGCAAACCACAAACAAAGGAAAAAAAGCAAAGGAAAAAGCACCATCACACGGAGTGTTGTACATAGTGTAGCAAAAGAGTATTTATACATCTCACCAATCAAACACAGCTTTATTACCTCATGCGAACTCATACGAACCAATAGACTTTCAACATGTTCTGTAGCTTAGAGTGCTCACTTACTACCTCTGAACGATACTCACGCTGTAGTTTGTCTCTTTCTTATCTTTTTGCATCTTGTAATTAACTCTTTGTTTCCCCATGAGCTGTAATGTACATTGTAATCTTTTAAAAGAATCAGGGTTGCGTCGGCAACTTCTAAAGAGGCGGAGACATGGGGGTCTTAGGTTAAACACAGAACAGTGAAACTGTTGTAAATACTGAGAAGCATTTTGAATGTTCTTCATCTTGTTACTAATTCACGCAAACCCCAACGACTAATTGTGATGCATACAGACTTCAGTATTCAGTACTGTACATTCCCTGTGTAACAGGGGCCCTTTCTTCTCTCTTTTGTATTGTATGCGATTCTGAAACTGATTGAGTCATGAAAATAATTTGTGGCAGTGATTCTAATGTATTAAACCGTTTCGTGTTACTTTCTAACTGGATTACACCCTGGATTGAGAAGTCTTCCTCGTGGTAGTTCTATGTAGTTTCAAACATGAATAAACTTTTTGCTTTCATGATCAAATGTGGACGTAATTTCTTCCTGCTCAGTTGAAATCGGACCCAGGAGAGGAGGACGCTGCCACAAGGGCATGAAATGGAAGCTGAGCTTTTCTTTAAATACCAGTAGCTCCCTGGTGCCCTCTTGCCTGGAGGAGACTGGAAATCATGGGAGACGTGCGTCCTGACAGGGAGCAGGAGTGGGAGCTTCCCACTGCCTCGGCCAGCCCTTGCCTCTGCCTTCACCCCATTCTGCTCAGAGCGAAAACCCAAGTGGAGGTGAAGGAAGGGGTCAGTCCTTCAGATGAGCTCAAAAGTTATCATCATGTTCACTCTTAATTACCATCTTTATTTAACATTAACTTTGGGACCGCAGCCTGGGCTAGCAAGTATAATATGATTATAAAAATATTTTTCTTTATTAAGAAAACTTTTTTTTGGAAGGACGTATATCTATAAATGCTAATTTTACGTCTTTTTAATAAAGTAAAGGTCAATAACAGGTAATGGCCTATTTACCATATCTCAAGGAAATCGACTCACAGGAAATCAGATTAACGTTAATCACTTGCAGCAAATGGTCTTTGATAAATACAACTACTGCCCGGGTGGGTGCGTACACCAGGCAGGAGGAGCAGAGCACTCACCGCTGCCGGCCCCGCTGCGCTGGAGCCCAGGCTTGGCTGTGCTCAGAGGAGCTGCCTGCCCACCGTGGTCCCGTTCCAGTCAGTTGTTCAGGCCTTCAGGTGGTGTCTTGGTGGCTCCATGATTATTTGCATGATCTAATTAGCTCGTGGCTCAGCTTCACTTATCACGATTCTTGTATCAGGGTATTTGGTGAAACACCTTTGTTTGGCCACTCTCTTTCCCCTCCACATCCCGCGTGCCCTCGTGCCCCGGCCACTGCTGCCGCTTTTGTTTCTGGAGCAGACACAACTTCTCTATCAGCTTTAGAACTGAAAACTGCTTCTTTCACCGCAGGTGGTGCATTTAAATAAGTAACAGAATACCTAGATGTGCGTTGCAAAGCCTTCGTTGTCAGTTAACGAGAGTTGGGGTGGATGGGGACCGTGGACTTCCAAAGACTTCTGTGTGTGGAGGGCAAAGTGCTGATTTGCATTTGCTGATGGAGCTCCCCAAGTCCATGCGCCCGCTGTTCACGCTGCAGCTCCATGGAATCAGTGTTTTAAATGTGAAGTGTGTCAGTGGAGGCGTAGGCAGCGTAATGAACACGCAGACGTCCCTCATCTTGATCACATCTCTGCTGCCCACAGGCAAGGACCTGTCACACGCGGAGGAGGTTCATAGGAAGGCCATCAACAACCTTTGGGCTGCACTCGCGTGCCCGCGCCCGCTGGGCATCATTAGCGTGCTGCTTTACAGCATTAAGGGTTTGGGTCCCTTTGAATTACAAGTGCAATTTGGCCTTGCCTTACATTGGGGAACAGCCACGTGGCTGCATGGCAAATAATAAACATCTTATCCTTGAGGCCTGATCACACATCAGAAGGGTTTACTGCAAGCACCAGCGTTAGGATCGTGCTGCCAATGCTATTGTATTTCACCCAGTAGCGGCACCCGAAGGGCCGGCAGAGACTCGCGCAGGAGCAGTGGCTCTTGCAAAGATCCCTGCTGCACGCACACATCCTGCACGAGGCCATGGCCCTGCAGCCGTGAGGAGCTCTGTTGCCGCAGCACCGCGTGCTCATCCCGGGGTGGGGAGGAGATCCTTGGCCCTCCCGCCTTGCTTGATGGTACCACTCCGATTGCCTGGCCCAGGCTGGAGCTGTTGGCGCGTGTGAGCACCACCGCGACCAAAGCAGCCACAGCCCTGTGCCTCCAACGCGCCATCGTGGCAGAGGAGCAAAGCCTCGCCAGCCCCCTGTCCCGCGCCTCCCGCTGACCCGGGACATGCCAGCTCAAGCTCGGTAGGAACAGCCGGGGTTTGCCCTGGGATCGCCGTCTCCTGTGTCCGGCACTGTCCTGACGAAGGTGCCTGCTGCTGTCATCACTGCGCTGCACATCACCGGGCTGCGACAGGGGCGAGGATGTCCAGAGGAGAGACCCGTGGTGCTGCCCTGTGCACAGCACAGCTGGGAATCGGCCCCAGCTCCATCCCACCCACCAGGCAGGGGGTCTGCGGCACAGCCACTGCAGTGCAGGGAGCAGGAGTGGGTGCAGGAAGCCCCACGGTCAGGGAGAAGCAGCACCGGGGTCCCTGGCAAACTTAGCCAGTTTGCAACTTGCAGAGCCGCGGCAGCAGCCCCATGAGGAAAAGCAAAGCTTCGTGTGCCAAAACTGAAGCAGGCTGTGATGTCCTCCCCCTGGCATTCAGACACCGAGCTCCTGGCTCTGTGTAGCTGTCCTTGGATGCAACGAGGGACCCTCAGCCCAGGAATGGAAGAGTCGAGGAGATCATGACTTGGCATGTCCAAATCCATGCCCTATGGTTGATGGAGGCAGCGCTTCTGATGGTGCAAAATTGGTGTTAAATGTGCAAGGCTGAACGGTGCGGGGTCGCCCTATAGTGATGACTATTGCAAAGACCACACACAAGTTCAATGTAAGATGCTGATGCCAATGTCTGTGCCATGTATTTCCAACGTGAATAAAATAGCTCTGAGTAACTGAAGATGTTTCCAGTTTGTGTTAATAAAATACATCTTTTGAAAGAATGGAATTCTTCAAAGATTGGCAAATTTTATTTTATTTCATTAGCTTTAATGTCACTGCCATATGGACTGTGAAGAAAAGTGAACCATTAGATGAGAGGGACTGAGTTATCAGTGTGACACAGAAAGCATTGATACAATTGTTAAGGGTAAGCTCTGGGAGTGATTTATTGCAGGCATTGTATTAGCCACAGAGGAGTTATGATATGCTCCCCATTCCTGTATCATATTAGGATTTTATTAGTCTAATATGACACGGTAATATAATATATGATTAGAATTCCCATCCAGTTAGCCTTCCCTTGGTGGCGAAGAGTAGGAGGATGTCTGTGTGCAGCAGCCCTGGAGCTCCGGGTAACAGCCTCGTGTGTGTGGTTCCATGGGAGGGCAGCGAAGTAGCATCCGAGCCTTGGGGCAAAGCCCTGGGCGGGTTCCACGCTGTGTCAGGAGGGGCCGTGGGATGGTCCTGGTGCCAGGGGGCAGAGCCATTCGGCACCGGACACTGTGTGGCGTTGGCCAGCAAAGGCGCATTTGGCAATGCCGGCTGCGCGTGGCTGGGATAGCAAGCTCCGGCAGAGCCCCAGGACCCCTCTCCCCTTTACCCCCAGGTGGGAGCGGCTGCAGGAGGGCACCGCACACCCTGGCGTGGGAGGTGAAGCCAGGGACCGAGCTGCCAGCGTAGCTCAGCCTCTGGCTGCCGGACGTGCTGGCACGACACGCTAATTGCTGTGCCTCGTCACAGCATCCCTTGCTCGCGCATCTCTCCCCCGTCACCCTGCCCACTGAAAACTCTGCTTTCCCAACACATCCTGGAGACAAACTTTTCTTCAAAGTTCCCCCAGCATCCGCCATCCGCATGTTGCGAAATCCCCTGTTTTGCTGCGAGCGGGCTCTGGAGCAAACACCGTTTGTAGCCGGGTTCTTGCCTGCAGCAGCAGCAGCAGGAAGGAGAAGTTCAAGCATTTCAGAGCGCTCCTAGGTGATAAATCCCAAAATCTATATCAAAGCCCATTTGATCATCTCCCTGTCATTGACATAATAAAAAGGATTAATTTATTGGAGACTGCCAAAATTCTCACGTGGCAGCAAACTTCAGGAACTTGTTTACACAGGCTAATTAAAACCAATTAGTTTCATTCATATCTGTGGGTATGAACGTGGGTGCGGACACGCACGCTCGTGGCGGGGGAACGTGGGGTGCGTGCGTGGCCATGCGCTGCCTAGTGAGTCCTGGGGTGCGCGGCAGCTCCCCTGAGGCGATGGGTACCCCCAGGGAGCACATCTCCTCCTCCTTCTCCTCCTTCCACTGCCCCAACACACTCGGCTCTCTGGGGATGGTGCCTGTGAGAAGGAGGATGCCTGGATGGGCTCAAGTATCCCCCCTTGCCCTGGCTCCAAGGCGTCTCTGGTGGTGTCCGCTCCCCACCGCGGCGAAGCTGCCCACCCAGCCGCTCGCCCGGTGGGAGCTGCAGCCGAGGCGATGGTGCAGAAGAGCTTGAACTCAAAGGGGAGCACCGCACCTGGTCATGGCTCATGCCCCACCGTGCCCAGGGCAGCCGAGCAGGGCTGATGGCATGCGCTCCCTGCTCCAAAGGGCGACAGCCCGGTGCCGGGGAGCTGCCACCCTCGCCCCTCGCCCCGGGCCGGGCACCGGGACAGCAAACGGGGCCGTGGCTCGCCGTGCACCATCACCTATTGGCGCCGTCTGTGAGGAGAATGAAAGGCTGCGGGGTTTTTTTGTGGTAAAATTCAGCATAAAGAGCACGCGTCATTAAATATGGAAATCCAGAATTTTATTAGCAATCTGCTAGATCTGAACTGACACCAATTAAACAAAAAAGATATCATTTATAAAAAGGCAGAGTTCAAGTTGTATTAAATATGAAATGCAATTTTCTGCTGGGTGTGATTTATTACTGGCGGTACATTGTTCAAAGAAGCATGTTATATTTCAATAGAGAAATATTGTTTATTCATTAATATTTTAAAACTTGCTTATTGCGGTGTATGACTCTCCAGCAGAATGAAACTTATGATTTAAAACATGAATTAATAAACACATTTGAAAGTGTTAGACAATATCATAACCACTCATTTTTCATTTTATGGAGAGCATATAAAACTTTTATAATTCCGTGTGTACTATTCTTTCCCAAATAAAGGTATGGGCTCTAAATTACTAATTTCAGGTAAAGATGAGAGAAAGCAATAACGTATGTTGTGGATCAGTCACTCTGTCACGCTAATACGGGCTCGGGACTCCTTGCGTTACATTATTCATGGCTGAGGCTCCCGGCGCCCCACCTGCTGCTCCCGCGGCGGACGGCGAGGGTGCCAGGTACGCCAGCGCCACAGGGATGCATCAAATCCTAATGCAAGGAAAGGTTTGATGGAGGCTGACACCCTAAATGAGGCCGAAAATATTCTATACAAAATGTGATAAAGCAGTAATGATCCCCGATGCCTCAGGTTATCTCTGTTATTACCTGCGCCCACCACGTGAATCAGCAGCATTACAGGGGCCAGACCTGTACGCAGATCCCTCTGAACTAATTAGTCCTGAGCTCTTCATGCAGACTCCCCTCTCAGCAGCTTGATTTAAACCAACCTTTTTTGTATCTTAAACCCCCTCCCACTGCAGCCTTCCAGTATTACCATAACAATAAGCACTATTTCAATTTTAAGAACTCATTTTTCCTCAAATAGAAAGTGCCAATCAATTTAAAGAGCAGAAGATGCTCGTTGGAGGAACAGGCACGGCACGTGCTCCGGGTATCTTGCCCTCCTGCTCCCAGCCTGCTTTTCCACATGGACACCTCCTTGCTGGCCACTGTGCCCTGACTCTGCGGCACGCACCTGGCGGAGGGGTTTTACCTTCTGGCCTTGAATCGCACGGGCATGGGGTGGAAATAGTCGGAGTGGCTGGAGAGCTGAGATTTGGAAGCTCCCCGAGCTGCTGGTGGTGGGATGCCGGTAGCGGTGAATGGTGCGGGACCGATGGCAAAGCCCTGTGCCCTCCGCGGGGAGTGGCAGCACTGGCTGCACCGGAGGGGTCCCCAGGGACCTCTGGCTTTGGCTGCTCCAGTGGCTCCGGCCCAGGTTGGTGGGTGTCCAGGCTGTGTGTCGGTGGCAGAGGGAGCGTGGGGGCCGTGGTGGGGGCTGGACACCCTGCGTGCTCCGCACGTTGCCTGATCGCTGGCCGTGTGGAGGAGTGACAGCAGCCCTCGCACCTGACAGTTACTGTAAATTAACTCTTCCCTTCTTCCTTGGCCAAAGTGAACCAGCAAACCTTATTACTACAAGCCAGTCAATTAATTAAAGTTCAGTGCTTAATCAAGTTCCAGTGGTCATACACGGGGCACAGGGATTTCTGTCTCCCGAGCACTGTGCTCAGAGGTTAAATGAGAAGCCCACAGCCAGGTCAGTGGGGCTGAGCCGGCTGCATGCCGTGCCCAGCACCCCACTGCTCGATTCCTCCCCAGGTGAGCCAACACCTCACCCCCGCTGGCCCCAAGGCACCGTGTGTGCCAGGCTCTCCCGGCCGCACCAGGGCATCCAGCAGGCTCACGGTGAGCTCCGGCTCCGTGGCTTTACAGTGCTGAGTCCGGCTGCCAGCAGTGCTTGCTGGGGAGGGAGCTGCTGCCAGGCACCAGAGGTGCAGGGGTGGGAGGCAGCAGTGCCAGCTCCGAGAGCCCCTTGCCCCCCCAGCCCCTCACTGGAGTGGGGCGCGCAGGAGGGATCCCTTGGAAATCTATTTTCCCTCCACCATGGTTTGGCAGACAAAGAGCCACAATAAAACTGGATCCTGGCGCATTGAAATGGCTGTGGGATGGCAGGGCTGAGCTCTGCAGGGCACAAAAGTGCAGAGGACAGGATGAGGGGCACAGGCTGCCCAGGGTGGGGAAAGGAGGGGATCCGGCATCGGTGCTGCAGGCTCCTCACAGCGAAACGCCTTTCACACAGGCCTGCCTGTGTGGTTTAGTAACTCTCAAGCCCATCCATAACTGGGAAGGAGATGCTGTCCAGTGCACCCGGGCAGCAGATTCAATTAGGTTTCTCTCTCCCCAGAACATGGCACGAGAAGCAATCTCTCTTTTTTCAAGAATGTAATAACTGACTGCAATGGAAATGCGTCAAAGAGACTCAGGGAACAGGATCCCTGCCTTAAATCTTGAAAAGCAGTCACGAAATATATGTTGTTTACCTGAATTTGTTTTTCATAAGGTATCCCGGTGGATTAATAAACTAACCTTCCGTCTGTGAACACCTGGTCCTACGCCGCCATCAATAACACACGTGTCACCCATCGCATTCATACATGCTTAGTGGGAGAGGCAAATTGTGGAAACCTACACGAAAGTTACCAAAAAGACCACACTCACGACAAAGAGGTCATCCAGGGCCTGTCCTGCCTGTGATTTGTCCGGCTCCAGCAACAAGAGAGCAGGAATCCCCTCCCTCGGCCTGACCCCACGGCTGTGCCGCAGTGCCCACTGCCTGGCAGCTGCCACAAACGCGTTCTAAAGGGCCGAAAGGACAGCTGAGCTGCAAAATACATCCATAACAAATAATTAAGGCTGGATAATGTTTCTTTACAAGCCTTTCCATCCTTTTTTTGCAGCTCGTAGTTCATTTGCAAAACATCGAACTGCCAGGGCTGGCGATGAGCGAGGGCAGTGGAATTAAAGCTTCAGTTCCAGCCTTTGTTAAATGGTGCGAACACCCCATGCAGGAGCGCTGTGGGGACTCGGTTTGTAGCGAAGAGCCCATTTCTGTGCTGGCCAGAGAAGTCTCACGGGCAGGCAGCCGTGCCCAGCCCTGGGCTGCCAGGCGGAGCCCGCAGGCTCCTGCTCCTGCCGTCGCTCCTCATCTGTTTCTGGGGTGCCGGTGCCGGGCAGGGGACATCGAGCTGCCCTCGCGTATCCCAGTGGAAGCCTGGGTCCCGCCTCTTGCCCTGTGTTCAGCCATGGTCCCGAGGGGGAGGCTGGAGCGGGGCTGTCCCTGGGACGCTGCCGTGGGCCGGGGGGACATGGGGAGAGCCGCCCCGAGAGCAGCCCTGCGGCTGTGGCGCGCTCCCCCTGAGGGAGCCCAGGGCTCGAGCCTGGCATCTCCTAATTGATTGATAGGCTCAGACTGTCAGCGCTTAAACAGATAATTCAATTTATAAAATCCTATTAAGTGGTGAAAGATTTTTTGATTGTTGAATTGTTTCCTATGTTATGCAAGTCATTTTGGTCCGTCTCACTTGGAAATCCACTTCCCCTTCGCGAGAGGGCTGGCAGTGGAGGCGTCTCTCCTTGCTGGGTGATGCTCAGACGCTCAGAGCATGGGCAACGCGAGGCCTGGGCAGCGATGGCAGCGCGGCTGCCCCGGGCGTGAGGCATCCCAGTGCTGTCCCACCGTGTCCCGGCAAGCGAGACCGTCCCTGTGGCTTTACTGCCGCTCTCATCTCGCCACGGGCAGGGTCTTCAGCAACAGCCCCCTCCCAGCACCCCAAACATCTGCTCTCCTGCCGGTGTTCCCATGCCAGGGCAGCACCACGATGCCCGCAGGGGCACCCCCGTGCCCTCACCACCTTGGGACCCCAGGTCGTTCAGCGAGGGCGCAGAAGGTCCTGGGCTGCGCCATAGCAGCTGAACTTTCTTCTCTATGTTCAGCGTGTGCTCTTTGTTTCCATCCACCACCCCCACAACTCCCGTCCTCGGTTTGTTTCCGTAGAAATCCTCAGCTGTAAATCCTTAAGTAACTTTTTTTATTTATAGTGTGCTATTAATGTCCTTTCAAGCAGAGGACTCCAGGAAATGAAATAATAGAAAAGGCACCACTTTGAAATGCATCCAGGCATTTATTGTTAGTAAGTGAAAAAGTAACATGAGCATTTAAAGAAAATATTGGCAGATAAATTGGGTTTTAAAGAAAATATAATTGGATATAATTTCAGCTTCATTCAGTTAGCTATTTATTGTTTTATTGACTTATTTTCTTTTATTTATAATAAGAAGCATAAGCTTAAATTTAATTTTGTTGATGCAAATATGTTTCCATTAAAAAATTGGCATTTAAAAATGTTATCTAAGACGTTCCCGCTTTGATAAAAGTGTGCAGCTTTTGCAAGCGTTTGTTTTAAATGTTTCCAATCTCAGTAAATATGAAGCAGTGTATGTAATCATCATTATCATAACAATTAGCATTATTCTAATTAATGGGCAGGGCTAATGGCAATGCATCCACGTGGAAAATCAGTGCTTTCTGCACATTTGAGCTCTTCCTGCAGTTTTTGCTGAGATCCACAGAATCTGAGCTTCTTAGGAAAACCCCGATCCCGAGCAGCGGCTGCCGAGTCTCCATCCCTTTTGGGTGAAGATGAAGCCTTTCCCTGCGCTGGGCTGGGGCTGGAGGTCTCCTTTTCCTACCAGCCAGCCAGAGTCAATTGAAAGCACGGCTGGAGGCAGCTGCTTGGCACTAATCCTTCAGGAGATGTCAGACTTCAGGAGATGTCACCAGGTGACGATGTGTCCCTGGTCCTTTCAGGTATGACCGGCAGCTTCTCTGCAAGTCTGTAACTCCAAGCTGCCAGAGCCTCCAAGCTCTACCTGAGCCGTGGCACCATGTGCCGCCAGTGCCAGACTGTCCAGATACATCCCGTGTTCTGCCCCCGAGTGTTCCAGCCGGGCTCCGGTGCGGTGTCCCCCTCTCTGGGGCAGCAGTGCCCAAGAACCGCGGCATGTGCCATGGCAGCTCTTCTGCACAGCAAACAGAACTGTTTCCGTGGCAACAGGTTTTCCAAACCCTCTTCCAGTGATGAGATGCCCTGGTCAGGTGCTGTCCTCCGCCGGAGGGACTCGAGGGTCCCCTGCTCTGCTCCCCGGGAGCCGCAATGGGGAGACAGGCACTGGCCAGAGCTGCTGCCCTGCCGCTGCCACGCGGGTGCTTCAGGTGTCAGGAGGACTCACAGTTTTGCTGGGTGCCATGAGCCCTCCTGTCTGTCCCCTGTGGGATGCAGCAGCCCGACATCCCGGGAGCAACCGGCTGCATTTGTGCCAGTGGCTCCGGAAGGCAGCAAGGAGAGCTCGAGCCCCTGCCCTCCCGAGCCCCTCTGGCGGGATGGCCAGGCACCCTGCCAGCACGGGGGATCTTTTCACCACACGAGTGCTTGGTCATTAGAACTGAAAACGGCCTGACTCGTAACAGGGATGCTGCCAAACGACGTCCAGATGGTAATGACTTGTGGATTCAAACCAGCACTCCAGAGGTGAAAGGCTGTGTGCTCCATGACTGACCCCCTGAGTCACCCGGTCCCCTTGAAATATGTCACGCACACTTCAAACCTTTCTGTTTTTATAGGCAGGTTTAACTGCTGCACATAACAGCTTATATCAACAGCACGCAGAAAAAATGTCCTATGAAGAACAGGTCTGAAATGGTAAATATTTAACAGGTCCTTTCTGTCCTTTACTTATATGTATTAAAATAATTAGTTTAACAAAGAGGACTTTGTTCCCCTGTGTTTGAGCCACAACGGTGTCTGGCGCAACAGTGCAGCTGTAATTCAGTCTCAGGGTTTTGCTGGCATTTATACACGCTGCTTTGAGCTGCTCTCCCAGTTTATAGCGTCAGCAGAACATCTTGATTGAATTACAGCCTTGTATTCAGTTAGGAGCCATGTATTATTCTAGATGCAGTTGAGTTGTAGGTATCTGTCTTTGCTTATTTGGGCAGACAGACCCTCAGGCAAATCAGGCGACCAGATGTGGGACGGGCACTCCCGGCCTTGGTGCTGTGAAGCAGAGAGCCCCAATGTGCCTGCCTTGGCACAGCGGTCATGGGCAGACAGGATAGTGGCAGCGGTGAACTTGTGCCATGCTGCCCTGGCATCGCCCAGAGCCCTCCAGGCACGTGGGGCCGGGGCACTCGGTGGCACCGCTGGGTTTCCTTTCCACCCACTGCCGGTCCCAGCCTCCTAAGTAAGTACCAGACAGCAGGCTCTGGGCTGAGCCTCTCGCCAGACAGCTGAGGCATTTATTTTCCTCCAGCCAGCCTGTGGCTCAGGCCCTTCCGAGCCATGTGCCGGAGCTGCAGCAGTGCGGGCAAAGGGGTTTTGGTGTGTGAGCCCAGCGGTGGGGCCAGGCTGTGTCCCCACACAGCAGCACCTGCCTGTGGCAGAGCCATGTGGGACCCACTGCGGGCACGGGGATCAGTCCTGGAGAGGAAACAGCACCTTTAGTGTCACCGGTGAACCCTCCAACCTCAATGCATCATTCCATTCTGAGAGGCAAGAGGAAATCCTGTTCTGCTGCACTGTTGGCATGGAAGTGCACTGCTGGAGACTGCCTCTGAAAAATAGCATCTGTTCAGCTCTTAACTGAAACTAAGACTAGGCTCTGCAAAACAGGATGGGAGGGATGCGGTGTCGGGGATGGGTCACAGGGCCTGCCGGAGGGAGGGAAGGCAACAGCAGCCCCGGGGGACAGCATGGACCACGCAGTGCCTGATGGACAAGTGGGTGATGGAGGGGACACAGCTCTGCCAAGAACCATGTACAGCACTGAGGATGTGGGATCAGCCAGTGGCCTCCGCACAGGCTGCAAGGGGCTGAGGGTCTCACAAGATAAAGAATGACGGGTTTCCCTCCATGTCTGACACCCCATCTAACCTGCTGGCTGCTCCGAGATGGGACTGCGTGGGTGTACATTCCTTTCTGCCCTTCAGCACAGCATCTTTTGGAAGTACTGTGCCTCCTCCCTTGAGAAAGGGAGCAGAAGGGCAGTGATGAGGCTGTGGGCTTCGCTGCCTTTGCAGGAGGGAAGCACACGTGCGCAGGGAGCAGCACAGCTCCCGTGCAAGGGAAGTCCCGAGGGTCGCTGGGCACTGGTGCTGTTTCCTGCCTTTGTCCGCACCCATGTGTGCGCCCCAGGATGCAGCAGCAGCGGCCCTCATCAGGCATTGTCATAGGAATGCCCTTCCCCTAATCTGTCTTATTAATCAGACACTGCACATTGATCAGTCATTGTGAGAGCTGGGATAATTGCAGACTCAGAATAGCACAGATTTAAATGTTTCAGATGATAATTTCTTGCCTTGGAAGTTCTTGTGCTAGCGTCGCAGCAGGACCGGGTGGGTGCCCAGCAAGCTGCTTCCTGGGAACGCCATGCAGGAAGGAGAGGAAGCTGTCAAGGGAGGCAAGCCCACATTTCCAGCCGGGGTTTGGGGCTCTATAACCCTACGTTCTGCAGGGACCCATGTGGGATATGCAGGTGGTGGCATGACAGCCCCGAGCCCCAGGAGGAGACCTGACAGCCAAGGCTCTTGGGATCGCCCTGCTTGAGCAGATCCCAGCTGGCAGTGGCTCTGTGGGCTCCCAGCTCCCTTTATTTCCACCTCCACCACCACTGGCACTCGGGAGCCTCTGCCCTTGCCATGGGAGCCCGTGTTAACTCTGCCTCTGTAATGGGTTTCCCCTCTCATCTGCAGTGCCAACATTTTCAGTAGGATCTATATCTTTCCATAGGCAGTTTGTTTCATCACAGTAACATAATAATGTGCTGAGAAGAGCTCATAGTTGTGAATTAATGTTTAAAAGCTCTCACTTTTGGGTTGTTGAAATGAATGTTAATTTGACAAATGGCAGTCATTGGGATTGAGACGGCATTAACATGGAAATAAGAGTTAACCTCCAACAGGGCAGATACGAGGTGAGATGAGCAGGCGCTGCAGAATCTGTTGTTTTTCACCTGATGCTCATACTGTAAATACTGCCAGTGTCCTATCTATTTATAGAACTGTAATTTAAAGGCTAGTTCAGGAAAATCTGAATGACATCTCCTTAAGAGAAGCAATCGCAGGGTATCTTGGAATATGTCAGGCAGCTCTCTTCCTTTCTCTCTAAAAAATACTCATATGTCCACTAAATCAATTTGCTTTTCTCTTGTAACTGCATTTGCGGGGCCATTCTTTTCCATTTTCTGTCACTGTCATACACTAATTCATGTCACTCTGCGGCGTAGGAGGGTCCAACTGCCAGTTCAACCACATCGACACCGGCACGGCTAGATGTCCCTCCTGGATGTGTAACCAGCTGCCGAGCTGGTGAGGGTCCGCAAGGTCTCGGACTGATGGTCCTGTCCCAGCACAAACACTGTCCCCTGGGAGACTCCTCCCATAGATGCTGCTCTGCTCCTCTGGGTCAGGGAAATGAATCTCTGCAAAAGCTGACCACGTACGGCAGTGCACCTCCAGATGTGTCTTCTGTGGGGTTCCTATAAGGATTTCCACAAACTGGGTCTTTTATTTACTCTGTTTCCCTGCTTTTTCGTCCGGTTCTCACTTAGGAGGAAGAAGGAGACTTTTCAGACAGGAAAAACAGAGCAATGCCAAACCCCAGGTCTAGATCCACAAAATCTGGAACCAAAAGTATCTTGAACAACACTATTTCTCTGAGCAAATCTTCATTTTGGAATAAGCTATTTTCATTGAAAACAGAAAGCAAGAGTAAACGTTTGGCCATTCTACAAATGTATTGTTTCCCTGGAGCGGCGCACAGCGCCGTGCCTGGCTTGCAGCCCACGTGTGAGTGCCCACCCTGGATCCCCAGCACGGCCGGCGTTGGAGCTGCTGAGGGCTGGGCACAGCACCGGGGCTATGCTGCAGTAGCTGCCGCCTCCCTCCCTTTGACAGCTCTGCTGAGGGGCTTTCCAGCAAATTTTAGCTTTTATCTGCCTTGCAATAACAGAACAGCAGTAAAACCCTCCCCGCAAAGTTTTCCTTTTGAGTTTTGACACCAGGCTCTTCTCTCCTCTGTTTTTCCTTCTCTTTGGCCAGGAGATCTCATTCTCCCAGGCAGACGTCAGCGCCTCCTTCCCCAGCCATGGCTCTGACACGGTGCAGATGCTCTCGTGCTGCTGCCCGCGCCATGGCCCGCAGCCGCCCCAAGCCATGCTGGGGAAGCAGAGCTCCCTGCCCCAGGGCTGCAGTGACAGCTCTGGCTCCAGAGCCTGAGGGGACGTGTGGACAAGATTCAATGCTGCCCCTTTCCACTCTGGGGGTCCCCTGATTCTCTAGTGTGGCACTGGCAGAAGGGAGAAATATTGCTGTTGTGAGCAGCACTAAAAAGTCCGGGAGCTGCATCACGTAACCCTTCCCTCTGTAAAGAGGTTCCTGCGCTGGGGCAGGGGACACATGGGGGAAGGAGGTGGCCGCTGCCCTGGAGAGATTTTGCTGCACAGAAATGCTGTGAGCATTTAGCATCCTCAGAGAAGGGGCTGCTCCTGCCAGGCTCTGTCTCCAGAAACTGCCTGTCCCAAACACTGGTGCTTGATGTTTCCGTTCATTCATGTCCTAACACTCCAACCTGCATTTGTGTATGTCTAGCATATCAAACCAAGACACTGCCAAAGCCCTACATCCTGAGAGGAATTAGAGCATAAAATCCAGGGGAAAAATACTGAGCTTAGGGCAGTGAAATTACCCCCATGCAGAGATCTGATGGGACACGTACCTGGGCCACTCCGATGGAAACGTGTTGGCTTGCTGGGCGAGCTGACCCATTTCATCAGGGCTCCTATAAGGCACAGATGTGCTGACTGCCTTCCAGGAGGTGACATTTAATTTGTCCCTAAGCAAACAACTCCACATCCATTCTCTCCACCTCTGGTTTTTGCAGCCATTGGTTTTTAAAACTGAGGTGGAAAGGAGTCTGCAGACCAGACAATCTCAGCCCAAACCCAGCAGCCTTTATTTTTTGGCAAATTGTTTAATGTTTTGAAATGTTCCTTACATCTCCAGACATAAATATTCCGACTTGCAGCTGGGAAACTTCCTTCCAAGTTGTTTTGTTTGTCAGGTTCAAGTACAAATTTTCAGTTAAAAACCTTCTTTCCTTGACTTTTAATGGTTACTGGCCAACAAATGAAAAAGAGGAAAAGGGAGTGAATTACATGACCTGTCTCTTTTTGTTTATTAAGAACTTCTTTCCAGTGTCTGATTCTTACGGAAACATGGTTTCAATTTTCTCTTTGAATTGTGGATCAAGAAATGTTGCCAATACATATTTTTCTCTGTCAAAATTTCATTTAATCTAGAGTCTGCAGATGTCTTGAGAGCCATGTCTCCTCGATGGGTTATTATCATGTGCGCCTGTTGTCATGTTAGTTTCCAACTGGAACAACGTTTGTTCTGGAAAGGGGCATCGGCACTGGCTCGTTAGTGGGGCAGCAGAGGGGTGGGTGCTGGCCCTGGGCTGGGGGATGCCCCACACTGTGCCTCCCCCTGCACCTTTCCCTCATCCCTGGGGCTGGGGCAGAGGGCTGTTGTTGCTTTGGGCTCTGCAGGTCCCTTCTGCTGTGGGACCTGGTTTCCTGGCCCCGGTGGAGGCGGCTGAGGACCTGCCAAAGTCGCTGGAGTTTTGGTGATGCCCTGGTGAGCGGGCTGGCTGGGAGACCATTGCTGCTGGGCTGCTGCCAGCTGTGCTTCTGGAGGTCCTTGGAGAAGCTCTGCCTGTGGTTCCTGGGGACGATGCTGGGTGGTAGGACCCACAGTTCCATGGACTCCCTGCACACCCTTGGGATTGGCTCTGCACAAGGGGTAAAGGCGGCCGCCTCTGACGGGGACATTTGGCCACGTGTCCTTCATTAGTCCTCATGTCTACCTCGTGGTCTTTCACTGTATTCTGGTCACACATGACACAGATTCCTCGGTGGAGGTGTGAATGGCCTCGCAGAGACAAATCTCTAGCTCAGCATATGGCAATTCTGAGTTTATCCAGACTGAGGCTTTTTTAAGGCTTTTGATGAAAAAAAGGTGATCAGCAGCCCCTCTCTGTGCTCCAGGTCAAATCAGGTCCATGAGAAGGTGTCATCCACTTTGCTGAGAGTGAGTATCCTGCAGCAGCAGGAGGAGGGGAGTCCTCACAGCCTGGCCATGCTGCAGCACCACACACAAATGCAGTGGTGGCTACAGCTGTGACAATTTATTCCCTCTGTTATTATGGCTTCTCTTACCGGATTACAGTTTCTCAAGATAGGACTCTGGCCAAGCACTTCTCCTCTTTCATTGTGAAATTGCACACTTTAGTTGTGGCTATTTCAGACTTTCAAAGAATTAAATTTACCCATTTAAATGAGAAGAAAAGGGAAGAAACGACTCATAGCCTCTCCCCATTCCCTGAAAAGAGCTTTTTCTGATGGAACTGGAATGCTGGAAGTAATCCAGAGGAATTCAGAAAGTGAACCTGTCAGAAGAATATTTTAATAACCCCCCCTTCTCAGCCACAGCATCAACAACTCACGCTCTCCCCTTGTCATCTGAAGGAGGCCCAAGCAGCCATCAGAGAACAAAGCCAGCAGAGGGGCTGGACCCTGTGGCGCTGGGGAGGTTTCCCGGGAGTATCGGTGCCTCTGTCTCTTCCCTTTAAGCACTCGGAGGTTACGATGCAGCGCATCGTGCTGCTAAACGTGCGGAGGCCTTTGGCTATAGACCCACACAAGAGACTTGGCAGAGGCTGCACGAGGCGCTGGTGTGTGTGGAAGGTGTAGGACACAAGTGACCTCCCTCTGGAGCTGCTTTACAGGCAGGTGAACAGTGCTGGGTATGTGCAGAACCGGGTACAACACCGCTCAAAACACCACATCTTGCGAGTGATCTGGTAGTGCAACTGCTCTGGGAAGATGCTGACGTTGCTCCACTGGCCACAGAGACTCTCGGCAAACCAGCCGGGTGTCCTTGGCACAGAGGTTTGCGGGACTTTCCATGCAGGCAGTGGCAGCCTGGCTGTGAGGCTGATCCTGCTGGCCCTGGGCAGCACCCGCACTTCATGGGGTTCACTTGCCATCTTCAGAGCTGCCACAAATGATTAGGGTCTCAAAGACAGGTGGGTATCCATGTGTGCTGTGAGGAGGGGCGAGAACATGACTGATACGTGAGAAGAGTGCGTTAAAGCTGCTCCCTTCATATTTCTTATTAGCAAATTTTCCAGGTGGTGCCTATCTGGACACAGCGTTGAGTGTCTTAGTCCTTGTACAGAGCTGTTTCTCATCTGGGAGATGGTGTAAGAAGCCAGGTATCTTTATCAGCTTGGAAATTCATTTCCTGGTGTTGGCTGAACGGATGCTAACAGATAAACTGGGAGGCTGCTGGCAGAGTCTACGGCAGAGCCTGGGCTGGATAGAAATGTCAGTCACTGTCAGAATGAAAGACTCCCGTCCCTCTCTCCCACAGGAGGTGTCCTGAGGCAGCAGGAGCTGCTCAGCTGGAGCTGGCGTTGGCAGGGACGGCTGGACTGGGGCTGCGGCCAGGCTCCTGGTGGGAGACAGGTCACCACAGCCCTAAGCAAGAGAGGGCGGGCATCCATCACTTGCCTGGCAGGGCGGCGCAGGGGTAGGCGTGGAGGGAAAGGCCACTCTGGGGTTGGCCTTGGTGCGGCTCGCGGGGTCAGCAAAAAGCCTGGGCTGCCGAGACTCCTGGGGTGCCCAGAGCATGCGCTGGAGGCTCTCCATCTCCCAGCCTTGCCTTGCCCACACCTGGACAGCCCTATGCCATAAATTAAAGGGGAGCATCTTGAAGGAGGCTTTAATCAAAAGTTAGGAGTTGCAGCCAGCATGTCACAGTTCCTCATTAGATTGCCATTATAATGCTCCGTAATTGGAAAGACGTTAATATTGACAGTGTTGTGAAGAATGTCCTGCTTCTCCTTGCATGCGTGGATTTGATAGAGTTGAATAATGGAGCAGATATGATGGATTAGAAAAATTCTTCAGTTAAGGTCCCTAATTATAGAGTTTTACCTGCCCAATTAAGGTGGAGTACTTCAGGAAAGATTAGATGCTGACTCTCTCCAGGCACCCAAGTGCTCTGTGAAGTACCAGCAACCACAGAAGCCCTGTCCCAGAGGATTACTGGAATTTTATCCCACTTGAAATGTTGTTCTCCTGATTTCCCTGCAGTATGAGGCTAAAATTCACTCAAAGGCTCCTTGATAATGTCTGGAGCTGCATCGCTATTTTAACCTGCCTGGATGTGAATTCCAGAAGCAGGAGTAATTTGAAACAGCCCCACCATGCCTCACAGCCCACATTCCCTTTGCCCATTTTGAAGAAGTGGCTCTGGGAAGAAGAGCTGGTGGCTTGGCTGATGGGAAAGGTTTCAGCCGTAGGACCCACCGCCCCAGCTGCCAGGAGGGGCAGCAGGAGCAGGGCCTTTGCATTGCTACTCTGGACAAGAAATGATGATTTAAACGATGACTTTCTGATTTTGGAAAAAGTTTTGCAAAATTTAAAGATAAAAAGGCCAAACTTACAGGGAAGGGGAAGTGTGTGAAGCCATGCTGTTTGGCTGGAGAAGCACAGAACAGGGCTGGGTGGGAAGTGGGGCACGGCAGCGAGGAGCCCCCTCCTGCATCTGGGCACCTGCGGCTTCATAGATCCAATGTAAATAACAATTTAGCTGCCTGCAGCCTAAGGATGAATCGTGGCATTTTTCCTGCATTCTCTGCTCCTGATGGACAGCAGGCTTGCTACCGTAAAGAAAATTCTAGTAGCTGAGTCTCCCTCTAATCCCTGCCTGTATTGTTGGGACAATTTTCCCATAAATGAGGAAATAAATATTCTGTGCAGGCTCTGGAGTTTGTAACAGTTTAGCCAAGGTGTGCTTTCTTCTCTGGAGATATTCCTGCAAGGCTGCTGAGGGATGGAGACGTGCCTGTGCTTTTTTCTCTGCCCCTGCCTCCTTTTCATCTGCTCTTGTGATGAATTGTAGGGAAAAACTACACAAGCCCGTCTGTTTTGGCTTAGATCAGCTTTTCTTCTCATTATAATTTAAGTCTTTAAGGGTCTTCAGCAGGAGCCTGTAAAAGTCAGATCATTCATTCCTGTTGACGCCATGTGTTTCATGGCCATTCGGGCTGTGATTCATGCGTGGTGCCCGGGACGCGCCTCCTTTGTGCCGCGGCAGAACAATGCCTTTGTGCTGGCGCGCCCGTGCCGGCTCCACGACGGGCAGCAGAGAGTTAACCAGAAAAATCTTGTAATAGCTGAAAACTATGGATTGAGCAAAATCTCCCTGTCAGCTCTCTGTGATTTTGCTGAGAGCACTTGGACATGCTGGCATTGGATTTACAAATTGAAAATCATTAATAATTCTAACCAGGCTGTGATAAATCTGAGATCAGTCTCGATGAACCTGGACACCATTTCATAAATCAAAAAGATTACTTAGGAATTTTTTAAAATCTGACGTCAAAATGTCATGGTTACTAATGGTTTTTGTAGATCTCTTACAGTGATATATCATTTATCTACGCTACATCTAAAATGTGACACCAGGGCAGAAATGTGATGTCTTTAATATCATGAATACATTTTATCCCATAATAAAGGTATTAACAACTTCTTGCTGTGACTTGTACTTGAAGTTCTGTGCCTGATTTAGTGCTATTGTTATCACATTAACTGTTTTCCCCCCAAATATGTGCAGGCAAAGTGTTGCTTGGATTGTGTGGCGAAGGGCTGCCGACCTGCTGAAGCAGCGGGAATCCTCAGGCTGGGCTGCTTGCCCCTATCCCACTTCCCTGCTCTCCAGGGCACCGCTGGCTCCTGCTGCACAGGCACAGCCCGGGTGCTGCTCCGCGGGGATGCTTGGCAGGACCTGCTTGCAGCGCGATCTCTGGGACAAAGCTCGCCTTCCTGCTGGGGCTGCGAGGTAGCGAGGGTGGGAGGCCATGGCTGCGCAGGGCCCCACGTACAGCAGCTGCTGATGGTTGGGTGCTTCCTACCGACCTTGGGCTGCTGGGGGCTTGGCCTCTCTCGCTGACCCAACTGGCTTCCTGAAAGGCAGCGCGGTTTGGGGCAGGGTCTCCTGTGGGTTTTGCCAAGGAGAGGTAGATCTGGGTGGTTTGGCCAACACAGATAATGCAGCATCCTGCTGTCTCCTCCCTAAGGTGTAAACATGGAGCTGTTCGGCAAGGAAAGGCAAGGATGGACCTGAACACCTTGCGGTGTTGTAAGATATGGGAGCACAACAGGACTTCATTCAGCACGTGGCCCAGGTTAGCATCAGAGCCACACAGTGACGACAGAATGCCCAAGCCAGAACAGAGCTGGAGTGTAGGCTTGGCTCACAGCACTGAGTTTTACTTTGTATTGGTTCTTACAGAATTTTTCCACTCCTTTTAAGTGGGTTGTTCTGAGAAAAGTTTACAAGACTTAGGGAATAAAAACCCTGCAAATAACCTGCAGAAAATGCCCTTCAAACCACTCCTACAACTGATTAACAAAGCTAATGCTGAAAAATGCATCACTGAAGATGCAGTTAAAGTCTAAAATAAGGGAAGAAGCTGAATCTATGCCACTGCTTTGGCTATGGAATCAGGCACAAATGCTATTTTGTATAGACTGGTTTAGACGCCCTGATCTCCTCGGTGAAGCTCAGTTTCACACTCTAGGACAGCTTTGTATTTCATACCACACATTGTGTTAGCTCTGACTGGAGCACAAACAAAATCCTTGGGGTGGTGGGAAGTCTGCTGGAAAGTCCAGGTCCAAACTCAACCTGAGCACTCACAAACCTAGTCTGGCACCTCACCAAACCATTAAAGCACCAACACTTAGATCTAACAAACATTGTGGAAATGCTGCTCTCATTTTAGAAGCAGCTTTCTCTGTGTTTGCATTGCAAACAGCGTGGGTGTGCAGAGGATCTGCACCCTGGGCATTTGCACAGAACTAGTCAGTGGCACGGCTGGTTTTGCTCAGCTCTGTGCATGTGCAGGTGTACCTGTACGTGTGCATTCCCGCGTCTCTCCTCTTCGCAAGTTGAACCTTCAGTGCTCACTGGCATGGGAACACGCACAGGCCACGGATGCCGTAGCACAGAACAATGCAGCTTCCTACAAAGGATTTTTGTATTGTAAATGACTTTTGGAGACTCTGCTATAAAACGTTACACTGCTCTGGTGCATTCTTTTTAAAAATGAATGGTTCAGCTGTTAAAATTTAAAGAGTCATTCCCAGTCTCTTCCCGGTGACTCAGAAACACGCGGCAGGAGTGCACAGCCTCCAACGCTCTGGGCGTAGCTAAAGAGCTATCAGAGCCTAACAGGTAGCTGAGGAATTTAGAGCAAAGCTTTATGGGGAGAGATTACATTCAGAGGTGAACAAATGGTGGTACCGAGTCTATGCAAAGCAAGTGACAAAATGTAAAAATCCTCCCCGCATTTTGAAGGAAAATATATCTTTCTTTCTGCGCGGTTCCCATGAAAAATAGGCTTTTTTATTTCCTTTTTTCATGCTAGGAAATTAATATTTGCCTTTAAAAAAGATTTGGTGGAGGTTTGCGTGAAGGTCATTAGCAATCTCACTGGGGAATAAAGAAGGGAGTGATTGAAATCTGCATGGGTTTGTTACTCATTTGTGGCTTTGCTTTGCACATAATATTTTTATTAAGAAAATAATACTTTGGGGCTGGTAATTGTGTTGCCAGCTGGGCTGGGGAGGGGAGAGGAAGAAAGCAGAGCACTGAAACCTACTATTTATGTCCCTGCTAGGTACAATTGCAGGCAGGTATATATATGGTAAATCTCCTTGAGCTGTCCCCAAAGTCACCCTGAAGTGCCTCAACTCTTCCCTGCACTGAGCGCGTTCCCCAGGGCTGCGGCAGCGCAGTGGGGCCGAGGCAGCCGGCGCCGACGTGGCACTGCCAGCCCTGCGGCGCTGGGGCAAAGCCGGGGGACGGCTGCAGGGACCTCCATCCCCTGGAAGGGGACAAATCACCCCAGGGCCTCCCGGAAACCCAGGCACCTCCACATCAGCTCCTGTTTGTCGGGCAGTAAGGTCACCTCTTTCTGTTCCATTTAACCCCAAAACAACTGCAGTCAGGATTCAAGCCATAGAATCTCGGTGTTGCTTGCAAGTTTTCTTAAAAATTAGCATAGCGCAGAGTAGATACAATCTGAAGTTGGCTTGTAAAATCTTTTGGAAGGATCATTAAGGGTATTTCATTATCTCCATATTGCCAAGGTCAGGCTGTCCATATTTCCTCTTTAGTGCTGCGATGGGAATATGCCGCGACTGTGGTATAATAGACCAGAAAATGTCCACACTGGGAATGATGGTAAATCAATAAAAACTCATCAATATAACTCCCACTTTCCCAAGGTGCTGCAAACAGCCTCAAGTTTGTAATTTACTTACGTATCTTCACCTTTTTCCCAACATTTTTTACACCAACTTCTGAACTTTTCGTCTGTGTAAAATCTTTATGAGAGACAATATATATAAGGGATAAAATGCTTTATTGAAAAGATTATTGATTTTTTTTGGCCAAGATGCTTGTGCAGCAGCTCCACGCCGCTCTCCCAGTGGGGAGATCTAAATTTGAGCAGGGCCGAGGCAGCCATGCAGGAGGCCAGCAGATGCGGGCACGGCTGCGCTGCGGGAGGGCTGGGGAGAGCATCTCCTGCCCACTGCCCGCCTGGCACACGGCAGCCAGGCTGAGAGGGGAAAACAAAGGTGTACAAAGCCAAAGCCATGCTGCAAAATGGAGAACCACCCAGCCTGGGCACAGAGGAGAGGTTCCACATCCCCCAAGACTAATCAGTAATATTACATTATGGCTGTGCACTGTGCTGTAGAAACACCCAAGAAATACCAAGCACGATTCAGTCCTGCTTCAGCGCGCTTCCTCCCAAATCCACACTGCCTGAACACCCAGACCAGCCCAGAGCCAGGGTGGCTGCTCTTATCATACATGTCCTATGGTGGAAGAGGGGGAGCAGCAGCTGACAAGCGTGTGCCTCAGAGATCAGAACAAAGCTTTGGCTTTTTAGGAGCCTCAATAAAATCTCAAGCAAATGGAAATGGAGGGGTGCTTGCTCCTTCTTTCTCCACAGCACTTTCCATTTTTTCTTCCATTTCTCAGTCTTTCTATTCATCTACTCTACTCCTTGTCCTTTATTCTACTTTCCACTTACTCTGGAAAAAAAAAAAATAAAAATAAAAAAAGACAAAGTAAAAACATAAATACAGCTGCCTTTTTTAGGCTGACAGAGGAACATCCTCATCATGCAGCAGATTCCGCCACAGACAGTTGGGCAATGGCTCCTGGTGCCTTCCCCAATGCTCACAGGGCCACAGTCCCTGCGGACAGGGGCACGAGGCTGGCAGGGTGCTGGGTGTCTCGGCTGGACACAGAGAGGGCAGCAACAGCACACACAATCCATTCTGATTTTGAGAATGCTGAATCCTTTATTGTGAGCCACCCACTGAAATAAAACCAATCCCATTTTATTAAAAGCCCAAAGACACAATTAGATCTTGCAGATTATGCAAATGATGTGCAGCCCTCTGACTGCTGGCAATTTGCCGCAGAGACCTCTGTGCTGCAGCGTTTGGGAAGCCCTTTCTGAGCAACGGTTAGAGACCCTTACCCCCTTGCACAGCTCTGGAGCCCAAAGCCCTGATAAATATTCCACAAAATACGAACAGCCTATTTTCTCTTGCTACTCTGACCTTTTCCCCAAGACGCTAGAACGTATTTTTTTGCCAGCTACTGTATGCTTATCCCCAGGGGTCAGGGACCTACAGGGCTCTATTAACTGTCAGTGGATGTTTTTTTTTTTTTCCTGATGTCTGAGTTTACCCATAGCTAAGCTAATGTACTGAAGAGAGTCTTGGCAGGGGCAATAGACATCGTGTCACTGAAGGCATAAAGGCCAAGGAGTGGATGGAAAAACCTGGTGGTGAAACTTAATCAGCAAGTAAAGACCTCAAACCAGGCTGCATTTGATCAGAGGGACCCCACAAACGCCTTGTGGAAACAGAAGTGGTTCCTTTCCCTCTCCCGGTCTACACTTCAGCCCCGTTGCCCAGAGCCAGCAGCCCAGGAGGGAGATGGGTGCTGCTGCTGGTGCTCGCCCAGGGCTCAGCTGGGGTGGCAGAGCTGTAGTGCACAGAGCAGCACCCTTGCGCAGAGCGCTCGGCTCTTGGCTTTGGGGTTGTTTGCAGAGCTCAGGCACTCGTCTGGGGGATAAGTGCCTTCTCTCATTCTGTCCTCTATTTTCTCATTTTTGACTTTTATGGTTTTTCATTTACAAGTCTAATCAGAGAGAGGCAGCAGGATGGAATAGTGCAATCATTCAACATAGATTAACAATACAGTCAATAGCCTACAAGTGTTTGCAGCATCCCCCAACACGAGCTCCTTCAGTACCGAGCCAGGAGAGACTCTAGAACACTGAGAAGGGAGCTGCAAACACAAAGCTATTGCTTGGAGACCTTACCTAAACACACCTGCCTTCCGAATGGACCAGCGTCTCCTCCAGGAGCTGCACTTGCAGGAAGCTTTCAGGACAGAGAGCAGAAGCAAGAGAAGCATCTGACTTCATCTCTTTTGGAGATGAAATACATTTAAATACCACCACTGCTGAGGGCACAGCCCAGGCAAGCTGGCCTGAAGGCAGCTCATGGGAGGTGTCACTAACCCCAACCCACCCAGGCGAGGTCGGTGCATCGACAATCAGATCCACACTGCCAGTGCCAGCACAGCTTCCCAAGCCGGCCGTGTTTATCCATACAGGCAGTCCTGCACATGCCCTCATGACTGCTCTTCCCAGCTCTACAACACAACCTAGGTTTTTAACTCTAAAACCCCCCCTTTTTTTAGGAAAGAAATAATCTAGTCTAAGCACTTGCATAAGCACTGTATTGAATCAAGACTTAACACTGCGTATCATTCCTCCGTGCAGGGCTGGAGCGGTCAATATTACACCTGGCTATGAACCAGCAGCACGTTACGGTGAGCCTCCGGGCCAGGCACCGCGCTGGTGCGGAGCCCTGGGCTCCACCATCGCTGCTGGAACACTGCAGCTCTGCCCGTCCCAGTAAGTCACCCCATTCTGCTCTTCACATAAATTGGCTTTCAAAGCATAATGGGCTAAAACTGGGTTTTTAAGAGCAGTCTCAAGTTAAAAATAGTTGACATTTTGGAAATGACTGCAAAGTAAAATTCAAGCTTCCACTAGGTTTGTGAGCGATTGGAAAGTACATTGAATGAAGAAGCGTGCAAAACAAGATTGCTGCTAAAGACTGCAGCTGGAAAAAAATATGTCACATTTTTATAACTGCTGTATACCTAATGAAATATAATAGATTTACTATCCGTTGAAGAATGGATCTGTAAACACTGTAAATTAAATCTTATGATGAAGTTTAATAAACTTCAAGGCAGTGCCTACTAAGATTGGAAGGCTAGGAGTTATCAGAAATTCTGAGCCTGCCACCTTCATTTGCCATGTTATTTTAAACTGTTGTGACCCAAAAAGGTGTAGGCTGTGGTACCTGGATATATACAGACGTGCCAGCTCCATCATGCGACTCACTACGCCTGGCCCATAATTTACCAGCTTTAACCCTCCTGTGAAATGACATCTATATAAATATTGTTAATAGCACTAACATAATGTTAAGTCAGGTTTTACTGGACTCCCTCATACACCCTTTGGATTTATTAGCTATAGGATTTGAAGTAAATTTTTATTAGCCCAAGTTAAACCCAGCTACCATGGGCCTGGCATTTGGGCTTTCTTTCCCCCATCCTTCTTCCTTTACCTGAGCTTGGGCCCCCTTTTCTCAGCCCAGTGCTTCCTCCCTCAGACCAAAACATCCTCAGATAAATCTTATGGAATGAAATATTTATTAATTTTCCTAACCAATGTTGATCTCATAAATTACCAGGGCTTTTTCAGGAAATGGTTATTAACATCTATGGCTGTATGTTAATGGCTTATTGACCAAATATGGGATAATTAGACTCTAGGAGCACTGGCCACTGTGATCTATGAGAAGCAAATTTGGCCCTTATTACACCAATGACCTATTTAATATATACTGATGAATTTAAGGTAGAATCACAGGCAGAATTTGTTTCAACTGCCCTCCAGTTAATGAGCACAAAGATTCCTGTATAAAATCTATTGATCCAGAAAAAAATATTAACAAAAATAATTTTTTGTAACCGATGATTAATTAGCTAAATAATTATTAGACTGAGACACACCAGGAAAGCACTGGTAACCAGCCATTTCCTGGGATTAACAAAACAATGAGTCTGTTTGACTAGAGGGCCCTGCCTTCTCTCCCAGCTTTGAAGGATTTAGGTCCTAATTTATACTATGAAGATTTATACTAATATTTTTAAGGAACTTAAGCATTTACCCATGCTGCAGTTTCAGCAACTGTTTAGACCTGCTGCAAACGAGTAAGCTGTTTTGTTTCAGTTCCTAAGCACGCTGTATGTTTGAAATGGGAGAGTTAGCATGCTACACGCTGCTCAAGGAGACCCTTTCTTCTGTCATCTCGCAGTACTTAAAATCAAATTAAAGATAAAATAAAGGGAATCAAAGCAAAGCCATAAAGGGAGGAATAGAATTTCTTTGAAGTACTTGGAGCTATAGCCTCATTGTCGGCAGGAGGCACAAGTCCGAAGGCAGTTTAAAAATTAAGCTGGCAATGGTTTTGTGAGTACGAAAAGCCACTTAACTGATCCAGCAAACTAATTTGCACTCCAGTCCTTTGACCCAGAAAGGCTCCTACAGAAATGTATGTACTTGGCATCGTACAGGCACATCTCAATCAGTGGAGAGAACTTATTTAAACTCCTCATTGTTTTGAATCTAAAGAAATGCAATTTAAATAGCAGTAGATGTTAGCACGGGAGCCGATGGCCATGCTGGGTGCTCCCAGCCAGGCTCCCCATCCACCACTCATGGCTTGGTTTGGCTCAGAAAGCCTGGCTCTGGCTGCTAACCCAGCTCGCTGGTTCTCTCTCAGCCTGCAGTGTCACAAATGAGGAGAGATGGGTTTGGCTGGTCATCCTGTAGCACAACTGAGGAAAAGGAAACAATTTATTCCCCCAATAAATGTTGTGCTTCCAAATATCAACCAGCTATACCACTCTTCTCACCCCACTCCCTATAACTTTTAGGTTCTATGCAGCTATTAACGATGATTTTAAATCCTTTCTACCTGCCAGACTCAGCTTGGTAAGAAGGGGTAAGACCAAGGACAGATTAACCGATTGCTGCAAATAGAAAAGCTCTGGTTTCTCACAATCCAGACCTTGCTAAAGTTCCAGGACACCACAATCAGGCATTTTAACTGTTTGTTGCATTTCTGAAAATAAATAAATAAATAAAGTCTTCCCCAGCAGTTCCTCCATTGATGCTGCACAAAGCAAAGCTTTCCAGGGTCAGGTTAGGCTCAAGTTCCCAGCTGAGACTGAGCTCAGCACAGGGTTCCCGTGCCCGCTGGGGCATGGAAGCCCCACAGACCCCATCTGGGAGCCCCCAGTGCTCGGACACGCAGATTACTGCAGCACTGCATTGCTGCAGATAAAGTAAATCCAGTAATAAATATGGAGTGCAGGAGTAGACTGCAAAGAGTAATTCACAATAGCTACTGTACCTCTCCAATCCACTGTAGTAGGAGAGATTGCCTAGAGGTAGGTAGAGGAAATATTAGAAGGTGAAATAAGAAGGAAGTTCCCCTAACTAAGCCAAGGATAGACTTTATAGGCTAACAAAGGGACAGATGATACAGACAAAAAAAATACCACAAGAGATAAAAAGGAAGAATATATAAAAAATGAAAGCCAGCAGATTAAAAAAATAGAAAGCTACCAGCACTCTCTTTGCTCATATATTATTCCCTAATTACAGATAAGAACCCAGGGGCTGCAGTCAAACGTGCTGTTTTAACCATCTTTATACCCTCTTGCTGGTTTTTTTTTTTTTGCCTTCTCTCAAAGACTCTAACAGCTGTCATCAGAGAACAGGTAACACCTCCAGGATTCCAGGCACCCAGCATAGGTATCATCCCCGAAAGGTTGAGACTGCAGCCATCACTGATGGCCTTCCTTCACTCACCTCCTCCTCAGCTGCACTAAGAACACACCCAGGCCTCCTTTAGCCAAAGGGCTTTTAATAGCTCCTCCTTGATTGCTTAACGGCAGGCAGGTGGGGATGGTATTAAGCTCAATGACTGGTGCAGGATCAGGGATGACACTCTGGGGAAGCAGGAGGTGGAGATGTCCTCTGAATCTAGTCCAGGTGGAACCAAAATAGGATATGTGATGAGAGCACAACGTGCAGGGGCTGCCCCCAAACCTGGGGGGAGGTTGTCAATAACCCAAGGATGCACATGGGGGCACAGAGAGCTGCTGCTTCTGTGGCTGAAATGATGGGATGCACTTGAAAACCTCATCAGACACATTTACATCAGTAGGTAGCTGAACACTTTGCCTTCTCAGTCTTATCGTTGCTTTTCCTGCACCCTACTGCAACAAAGCTCCCTTTTAAAGAAGCAGATACGTATTGGTTGAGGAAGGCACCGCCATACCCCCACCCCTGGGACTCTGCTAGCCTGGAGCCCGCGGGGCTGGGGCACTCTTCCCTGCACTGTTTGCTTCTCCAGGGAGGGAACAGCTCCCGCATGGAACCCTAAATCATGCTAACACAGGGCGGTGAGCCTTCCAATGCCAAGGACCAAAAACGTTGAGACGCCGCTCCCTAGAGCAAAGAAGAGCGAGGACATTCCTGGCCCAGTCCTGCTGCTCCTGTCCTCGCACTGCCTGACCAAGCATCCACTTCGTGCTTGGGTTCCTGCCCGGAGCTTTTCTACCAGCCGACAAACACCTAGATTTAAAAATTAAATACAAGGAACAGATAAACGGCTTCCTTTCCGCTATCTATGGAGTTGAAAAGGAAAATGCTGTAGATCTTCCCTGTTTTCTCACAAAAACTGTGTCACTTCTGAAATGGATCACCTGGCTGCGCCGGGCGCTGCGGCTGCGGAGCATTCCTCTCTCCGCCGACCCCCACAGCCTGTGCAGTGCTGCCTCCCAACACCTCTCCCACCCGAAATTCACTCTTTCTTCTTGTGACAGGGTGTAAGAAAGAATAGGTGCAGATTTTAACCTCTGTGATAGACACTAAATCACATATATTTGTTTTCCTCTATGCTAGGAAAATGTCCCCAAGGAAACATGTTAAATTTGGGCTTTAAAAGCACCAATTTAGCTATTATGAGTTTTCCATGCTTTTTCTATTCAGGGAATGTTTGGCTTGAATACAGTACATAGCAGAAATAAGATCAGCTCAACTGTTTTAAAGCTGATTGACACCTTGGGTTTTTTCCCTTGTAATCTGAAACGAAAGAAAAAAAAAAGTATAAAGGGAACCAGACACTCATTGAAAAGAAATTATTTCCTTGCCTACAGTCCCTGATCAGGGCTGCTGTGCAGGGAGGATGAGAGCTCATAAAAAGCCTTTTGTGGGCTCTTCTTCCCATCCCTTCGGCTCAGGTTTTGGTGGCAGATGAACTGCATTCCATCAGAGTTCAGAGGAAATTCGAAGCGAAGGTAAGGAAGTTGCTGTAAATGAGAAAAAAAAAACCCTCAACAAATCCTTTTATTCTAGGTTTACAGATCAGCCAAAGCAGGAAACAGCTGTAGCAGAAATATTGTTTTTAATAACCAAAGAGAGCGGCCGAGAGGCAGCTTTTGTTGGAACAGTGACCCCCGATGGCGAGAGCGCGGGCTGCGGGGAGACCTGCCCAGGGGAGCGGGAGAGCTGGCGAGGCTGCCATGGGGGACCCCAACCCTGCCCGCAGGGGCCGCCTGGGCACTCGACATGGGCCCTCCCGTGGGAGTCGACCCCGCTGGCATCTCCGGGAACGGAGCCTTGTGGGGCCGCGTGGGCTGCGACGCGGGCTGGTGGGCGCTGGGCCGGGGTCCTCTGCAGGCACCACGGTGGCCGTGGAGCCCCCAACACTCCGTGCCCGGCGTCCACCTACGCTCCTGTCCACTGTGGGAATGCTGCTCAGAGGTAGGGCGACGTGCAGGGGCTGAGCGGTGCCGAGGGTGCGGCGTGATGCTCCGGAGACAGCCACCACCTGGGCGCCCCGGCTCATCCTGAGCCCAGGTTTCCTGCTGAGGGGTGGGGACACCCACTCCTGGGGGGCTCAGAGCCACCCCATTGCTTCTCCAGCAAACAGATGCCCATCCCGAAGCCTGAGCGGCGATGCACACTCTTCTGCCGGCTGCTGTGTCACAACGTGTTTTGGTTGCTTGGCTTGGGTGGACTGCAAGGGTGGCAGACGAGGAGCAGGACGTTTCCAGATAATAGAAAGAACAAGGGATGTGATATTGCAATGGTTGCACCGAGGAACCTCTGCTGGGCCTTTGAATTGTTCTGTCTTTGTGGCTGCAGAGCTGGAAGTGCCTGATGTGCTAGGTGCAAGATATTTCTTTTCCTTCTGGTCAGTACTCATAGTCTTGTGGTTGAGCGATTTGTTTATCCTGACAGAATGTCATCCGGTTTGGCTCTGATTTTGCAAATAATCCACCTCCAGCTATGAATGCTCTCACTTCAAGATAGCCTTAACTTTCGTACTGCCACAGGGCATGGGATGATTTCATGATGGTTAAGGGGAGATGAAAGAATTTTTGCTCTTGTCCTTTTCTCTTGTTTTGAGAAGTAAACAATAAAAGTTTAAGCCTTCCCAGAGAAAATTTGTAAAAATGTGAGAAGACAGTAGAGACCAAATAATTATCCATAATCAATACGGTTAAAGTCAATGGACTCTGCGTGTCCTCTTCTAATAGGCTTTGTTCTGGGTTTTACCTTGACAGTTTATTTAAAAATATGAACTCTGAGGAATGGCTATTTGACTATGTAATCTTGTTAAACTCATAAATTCAGTTGGTCTGAAGTCTATATCATTGAAGCCAGCTGGAACTGAATGTTTTGATAGCTAAAAAAATGGTTCATTGAAGAAAATTCTGAAATAATGGGACTAATAAGTTGCCAAGGGAAATGTTTACGGGGGCCTAAGTGAAATTATTGTAAGGCGAGGGTAAAAATTTTTGACCCACATCTTAAATACTTGCTTAGTCAAGTTATGCAGGCAAATAGACTGTATAATGGGACATATTTATAAAATAAAACTGATTAGTGATGTTGGTGTCTTATACAACCTACGTCCAGAATTAAATCACATTAATTTATAGGTGATTTTGTTGATGAGCACATGCTGATGCTCCCATGGTGTGAATTTCAATAACTTGCTTTCCTTTTTGGAATCCATAATTCTATTATTTGAGACACTTCATTGTTACAGATAACACATTTTCAGTGATATTATTTATGCTGTTTCATCTTGTCACTGAGGTTCTTGCTCAAGTTCATTAATGTATTGTGCTCTTCTCTGTACAACAGGGTGCAGCGAGAGCAATTGATTTTAAGTCCACATAATGACTGATGATATCATGCATGTTTACCGCTTTGACACTGTGGACTAGATGCTAATGCTGCAGAGATAAACATGATGTCATTTTATGCAATTAAACACTTAATATACAGCAGGTAATGATTTGGTAAGCTTGGCACATGCAAGCAGTGGCTCTTAATCTTATTAACAGGGGTGGGATGACGCCAAAAGTGATATACGCATACCCAGTCTTTATCAATAAAACAATCTTTTATGGGCTTGGGTCATTCTGCTGTTGTAGGATGAAGATACCTGAAATACGCCCCTAGCAGCTCATGAGCAGCTTTTATAGGATCTAGGAAGAGATGTCAGGTCTGCATACGCTCCAGAGTGTGCACCACAACACACCAGTGTCCCTCCACCCTCTCTAAACCTCTTTGGCCCTTCTCATTCCTAGTGAATGTCCATCTGTGGAAGCTGCTAGGTGACAACAATATCCATGCTGTTGATTTAGCACTGAGTGCATCCTGCTCTCTAGGGGACAATGTCTCAAAAATGCTTCTCAATCTGCCAGACTTGCTGCAGTCCTGTCCGTTCTCCAGAGCGGTGAGGCTTCTGCTCCTCTGTGCAGCTCTGGTCTCTCTCCTACTGCAAATGCTTTCTTCAATGCTGAGGCCCCTCAGCATTTGCCTCAGCTCCACAGATGCAGTAGCAAATGGTCTCCTTCCACAATAGTCAATATTTCCCAGCTTTGACAGATTAGCTGGAGTAATCACAGATTTTATGTGGCACAATTAACATATCTTTTCTTTATAGCTATTGCACATGAGTTTGTCTGTGATAAGCAAGGTCAAGCTGTGCACCAAGCCATCACCATCCTTTAGGGCAGGTCCCACACTCACACCGCTGCCTGGCAGGAGACGCTGGCAGGCGGCCACGTGCTGAGGTGCTTTGGTAACTCGACAGTGAGTTCAGTGTAGCACAAGCTTCTCCAGAGCTTGTAAAAATGCCACCTCTTCCCTGTGGTTGTGTAATTTGGAGGTGGCAGGTACAGATTTTAAGAACTGCTCATTTTATTACTGGAAAACCAGGAAATTCAACAGTCAAGAAGGAAGTGGGCTGGGGAGTGGGGATGGCCTGAGGCACCATCACAGCTGGCACTCTGTGGCTGGGACTTGGGTTGACTGGCGCATGACTGCAGAGAACAAAGCTCCAGGAGCACAGAGGACAAGATCTACAAAGCCTTCCCCAGATACTGGAGTAAAAGTGCTGGCTTTGTAAAGGGCATGAAACAACACGGTGATTCAGTCTGAATTTCTGGAGTCTCATCATTTTTTTGAGAAATATTTGCAACAAGAGGTGCTGCAGCCAAAGTTGGAGAAGGAGCGGAGCAAGCTGGAACCCGCTGGACAGACCCCATTTTGCTAAGCCCCTGTGCAGCTTGGTCTCTGCAGGCACCTGTCCCATCTCCCTCCCACTAGAAATGCAGTTGCCCTCCCGCGCTGCCCTTTCTGACAGATCCCTCAGTCTCACTGACCTCTGTCACAGCTCGCCCCTTTCCTGCTTTCCTGAAATCAATTACCTGCTCTGCATCGCTCCATATTCATCAGGGCTCCAGCCACTGACCCGCAGCCCCCTGCGCCCTCTCCAGCCAGAGCGCTGCTTCCAGGCAGTGCGGAGACAAGGCTGTGTTCACTAACCAAGCAAAGAGGGGTCAGGCCAAGAGGGATGCTGGGGGAGCTCCAGGGTTGGTCCTGATCCGCAGTGGTGTCCCTGCCTTGCTCCAGAGCAGCAGTGGTGTTGAGCTGCTCTTGTGTAAGACCAGAGGTGCTGACTATGCCCTGAAGCTCTGCAAGTCTGTGGCAGAGCGTGTGCGCTGTGGTGGGGAGCGGATGCTCCTGGAGAAGGTGTCTTTGCTGAACACCATGGGAGCTGGCCTCGCTGCCAGCCCTGCCAGGCACTGCCAAGGGCTGTCCCGGCACAGAGACCTGCCAGCAGGACCGAGAGGGTGAGCGCTGCCGTCAGACAGACCGGCTGACCGCAAAGCCTCTGCCACACAGATCCCATCCTGCTTTGGAGAAGACAGTACCGTTCCTGGATGGCGTCCCAGAGCCTGGCTGCATGAACACATGTCCCTGTGCCACAGAGGGGCTGAGCCTGATCCTGCGCTTCTCTTTCAGGGTTCCTTTCCAAACAATGGCACCGGGGCTCGTGTTTGGATTTCATTTCATCTTCTTTCCAAAGTCTCTGGAACACGCCTGGGTTAATATTATAGTTTATCAACAATCAGTGCTCAAGAAATAGGCTCTCTTTGGGTGATATTTAATGAGCTTGGAAATGAGAATATTGCTGTGCTGTTGTAGGAGACATGAATGAGAATTTTAATGACAGTTTATGTTTAATAAAAGGTTAATACATTTTAATTAAATTAAACCAATAAAGTTCAATATTTGCTTAGCATATCAAAGTTCTGTTTGGCATGGTGGTGTGTGAAATGCTAGCTCACGCTCCACAAACACAAGGGTCTGCCTTCTGCTTCCACCGGCATCGCAGGCCCCAGCAGAGCAGGTATAGGACAAACCTCTGGTTATGGGAAGGGACTCTAGGAGGAACATGAATTTTGGTGTATTTTGCAGATGAGCCAGCAGCAGCGGTACCGTAGGCCCCTCCCTGTCTCAGAGACCCCCACATTCACTGGCAGCTGATGCTCAGCTACTGTGGATGTGCCAGAGTGAACTGGAAGCACACAGAGCAACCCACAGCTTTCTGGCTAAAAGCTTTCCTGTGTAGAACACCTTTGAGGTTGAGGATAGCATTTGCAGCTCATTTGCTCTCTTGGAACTCCTGTGGGGTTTTATTTTTTACAAACTTTTCTTTAGTTTCACATTTAAAAAAAATGAGAGCTGTCTCTAAAGTATAAAAAGGACCTTTTCAAGACAAATCTTAAGCCAAATTTGAAATAAATCCCGTTTAGTTGTGAATGCAGTGAAAGGGAAACCAGTGAGACTCTGGAGCAGTTTCGGAGGGCAGCACTGCGAGTGGCACGTGGCACCAAGCCCTTCCGTGCAGCGCGCCCTGACACCACCAAGGGAGGCGTTTTGGTGCCACGGGATGGACACTGGGACACAGCTGTGTCCCCGTGACAGCTCTTGACAGTGGTTGGTAGTGACCCGGTGGCCTCGTGCAGGGCCTTTGGAGAGCTTCTGAGCTACATTCTGCAATTGTAAGCGAACAGCTGGCATGAAACATGGCTTAATTGTTTACAGGGGCCTGGGCCAGATGTGGCGTGTGCTCCCTGCACCAGGTCACAGCTAATCAACCTGAGGAGGAAGGCGGATGGGCAGGCTGAGGCAGCTCCCTCTGGGCAGGATCCAGAGCCTGGCACAGCCTTTGGCACGGGCAGGATGAGCAGCTGGTGTGGCACGGCACAGTGGGGCACAGCACCGCCAGAGCATGGCACAGCTCACGGCGTTCGTGCTCTTCCGTGGGCAGATGGGACAGCGCAGCAGAGACCCTGTGGGCAGTGGCACTCGTGGCTGTTGCTGGCATCGGTGAGACCAGGAGCACCACTGGGGCCACGGTGGGCTCTCACCTTCTACAGGGGCTGTCAGGGGCTCCACCCCAGTGCACGGCGCCCCATCAAGTGCCATGGGTAACACACGCAGGCACAAAATAAGAATCCCACTGGGTGGGCAAGAATTGGGAAAGCTCAGGGCTTATTGCAAAGAAAAGCACGTGGTTAAGCCACAGCTCTGTGTAAATCACCAGGGCTGCCCTTGGACCCCCTTTCAGCTCAGCCCCTCTGCTGACCCCAGATGAGAGTTTGTGCTTCAACTCTTGGCAGCAACCGACCTATCCCAAAACAACCAGGGAGAGTGGCAGGGGGGAAACAATTAAGGAATGTTATCAGGAAGCTTCACAGACAACACATGTATTTCTTCTAAAAGATCTGGAGGAATATTTGGATTATTACATTTATTAGAGTGCTCAGCAAATGTGTTATACCCATATGACAAATAAATGTGATGGTTTCAGATTTCATTAGGCAGCCCCGGGCAGCTGTGCTTTGTCCCAGCCACAAATGAGCAGGGTCTCTGTCACGATTCCTTAATGGTCATTTTTGCATCAGTAGTAATGAATGCGCCAAGTGGGGTTGTTACATCCCTTAACCCTTGCCAAGCGCCAAGACCACGGTGCAGGAGCTCCCGGGGTCTGGGTGCGGCTGGCAGAGGGAGCAGCCCCTTCGGTGCAGAGGAACCATGCACAGGAGCTGGTTTGCAGAATGAGGCATTTCCATAGCCCCTAAGCAAGATGACGGTGAAGGGAAGGAGCTCTGAACACCCAGCATCGCCTCTGCCAGCCTCATTGGGGGTCAGGGCCAGATCCTGACCGGCAGGAGCCTCCCTTTGCTGGGCTAGGGCTGCGGGAGTGCTGTGCTCTCTGCAGGGGACGCAGTGCGGGAGAGTGAGGGGTGGAGAGGGACATTAATTGCTCTTTTTTTTTTAATATTTACCAGTGTCAAAACCAATCTGAGCAGTGGATGCATATATTTAAATTAAAAGTAATTAAAAATGTGCTGCCAGAAAAATGCATGATGGATTCAATGTGAGAAAATGAAGTAATAAAATACTTTATGGATTAACTCATATCAGACTGTTTTGCAAATTTATTTTTCATTATGATACATCCATATCAGATAATGTCTGAATTTATTATGCTGCCTTCAGGCAGGCAGTGTCTGAAACCTTCGCAGCCCCATTTGGGTCCCAGTGACTGGTGAGCAAGGTTTCTGTCATCATTTCTTAGTGGTCACTTCACCTCAGTAATAATGAACGAGTCAAGCAGGGCTGTTATTTTCTTTAATCTCTTTCCTCATATTAAAAAAATACAGCCAGCCACATCATTATTGCAGCAGGCCCAGAGGACTGTTTCCAGGTCATTACTCCAGTTCGTCTGAGCGTCTCAAGGTCCTAAAGGGTTTGGGGTTATATGCAATAAGGCGTTCGTCGACAACATTTCCCTTGAGCCCTAGGTGTTAATGAGAAAGATTTTCCATGTGGCTGTTAACACTGTGCAGTTTAAAAAGTCACAAAGAAAATGGGATTTCCTACCTCAGCTCTCTGTCTCATTGTGAATCTTTTTGTTTGCATTCCACAGGAGGATATTTACCTCTCTAATTGCTTAGATTTGCGTAGTTATTTTTCTAGGGGGGGAATCTTAACCATGTGCTAGGTAGATTTCCGTGAGCCAAGTTTGAGTTTTTCTGGTTTATTCACTTTTAATTGTCCCCATATTACTCTAGTGGAATTTTTTTCCCTTCATGGGCTAAAGAAATGTCCAACTGCAAACCCACAGCAAGGCTGATGTCATCAAAAATACCATTTTTTGCCCCAGACAGAGGCCTGATGTAACCATCAGTATTTGAATGGTGTAATGGGGTTATGGTCTGCAGTTTGGTGCCTCTGTGCCGCATCTCATGGTAAGGCAATTACATGACTGGAACACACTGTGGAAAAACCTGGAGAGTAAATGAGACCAAATAGGTCTGAGTCCCTCCACCGGTGCAGAGTCTCGGCCACGCCAGCGTCCGCTGCCGTTCCTTCTGCGCCTCCTGGACCAGGTGTGGAGGCAGCGTTGGAGGCTATCGCTGTCACCACGGGCTGCCTGGCGAGGGCTGTGCTAGATTCATCTCCCAGAGGGATTTGGGGTGCCTGTGACCATCCCAGCTCCTCACTTGCTGCTGGAGCTGCCAGGAGGCTGCCAGCGCCGGAGTCCTCGATTCCGTGGAGGAATCAGGGGGTTTGAAAACTCAGAGGCTTCAGCTTTCAAACCCAACTGTTGATGAATGGTTTTGCCTGCTCAGCATCTTCAGCTGTTTACTGAGCCAGAGCCCGCTCCACTTGTGGTGTGCTTTAGAGCTGCTATGAATTCTGAAATGTGTAAAAATGACAGAATATTAACAAAAGCATTGATTTTCCTATTTATTTTTATTTGTTTTATTAACTAAAACACTTTAAAGTGTAACCACTGTGTATTAAATTTACTCCACAATGTTGCATATGAATCTCAAACAATAAAACAAATTGAATTCTTTATAAAGCAGAAATTTAGAAGAAATACAATTAAAAACGCTGCCTGTGCTGCCAGCCAATTGCTGCGAAAAGCTGCGGCTGCAGAGAGCAGGCCGGCTGCCCTTCCCAGGGCAGGGTTTTGCTGAAGCTTCCCCCCCACGTAAGTTCTTGTCAGAGTCATGAGCAGGTAGGTATCACTGTGAGAGCCTTATGGATGATTTTAGGAATTTCATATCTGAGGAAAGGCTCTTACACGGCTATGTTAACAATTTTTATAACCACGTACTCAAAAAACACGAGTTCCTTTATGCTCCAGATCAAAGGCTCAAAATTGTTTCACCCCATCCTCGGAAAGGACATTTTACAAATTCTTGGAAAATCTCCCATAGTTTAGTGAAAGTCCACTGCTTTGAAGCTCTGTCGAGTAAACGTTGCAATGAAACTAATTCCAGCTGTGAGGAGATCGTGGTGCATGTAGGCACGCTCACATCCCATGGATCTAACAGTCATTTTATCATTAATTTTTAAAAATCCTTTGGAATGGCAATATAATTCCACCAGGAATGCAGTCAGCAAGGCCCATGCTTGGAGCATGTGCAAAGCTGTAGAAAAGCTAAGTGTTCTGGGAGGGGAAAAAGCATCTTAATCCAGGTACTCAGCATTACGGAATACATATCAATTTACCCCTTAACCTCCTCTTTTAAAGCTGTGCAACTGCACATACCTTGTTCTTAGCGAAACTTAAAAGTAAGATGAGCACAGAGGCATAAAAATATCTTGGTTCCCCAATGGGGATAATATTAGCATGTCACTGTACAGCGATATTGTGCAGGAGGGTTTAATTTGCGTTTGTGAAGCACTTGCATTGTACTGCTGAGCATGGGGAAAAGCCAATGAGGAAATTCATAAATCTGCTTTCAGTGCCAGGTTTACACAATCTGGGGTCACCCACTGCCTGCTGGCTGAAGGGAAAATATTTGTCCAGGTACAGAGCCACCGAGAATGAGCCCTCGGCACTGGGAGAGGGTTCATAAAATACAGGTTAGGTGAGCACGCAGGTATGGCTGCACGGCAACGTGAGGACCCCGGGACGAACGGGCAGCCCGACCTCGGTGCTGTGGAATCTTAAAGTGCTCTTGACTTGATAACTGAAGTGACAGAGATGGCATGCAGCTTTTCCAGAGGGAGCATTCGGATCGCAGCTGAAGTTGCTGGATGTGAGGGGAGGAGAGGCCCCCGGCGCAGGTTCACGTGCGTGCAGTCTCTCGCTTTGCCCCTGCAGTAGCTGGAGCTGAGCAAAGCAACTCCAACAAACCCTGCGCACGTGCACGCGTGCACAGAGAAATCTGTCTTCAGCCTTAATGAGCCCATGGTCGCCAACCTCCCGCCCACACCCGTTCTTCTAAATCTGTATTACTGTGCAAACCTAATTAACAGCAGATCTTAGAGGCAAGCTGCACGCATGGGCACAAAGCAGGGGACTGCAAGCTGGAATACAAATCTATATATAGATCTCTGTATCTCCCTGGCTCTAAATAGGCTGTAGAGCAGCTCTTTTGGGGAGGAGGTGTGCGGAGAGGCTGCTGGGCGAGGGAGGAGCATGAGGATGCAGCAGGGGCCCAGGTAGGCTCGTTAATGTGCCTGGCCTTTTCAGGGAAGATTTAGAAGGACTCCGTAATCTGCAAATTCTAAAGAGCTGACTGAGACGGTTATTAAGGGCTGGTGGGTGATGGCTGCTCACTGTGTTATTAAAGTGCTAAAAGATTATGTCTCTGATAGCTGTGTGCTTACAGTGTCCTTCATGACCACTTCCACAGGGACGGAGACAAGGAGAAAGGCAGAGGATCGATAAAAGGATATTACCAGTGGGCCAGTCCCAATAATAAGAGAGGTGATATATACACACCATTTAAATTGTCCAACACATTTAATGTTCATTAACACTAATTTTCACAGTGCTGGTGTTTAACATATTATTGCAATGAAATTAATAAAAAATTCCCCACAGGAAATATAATTTAACTGTTTATATACTCACCTTTTGATTGCCAATTTCCTGCCGAGCTCTGCTCCCACATCACCGTTTGTGGGGAACAGCAGCCAGAGCCAGGGGCCGGGACGGGAGGGTCCCCAGAGCCCTGTGCCCGCAGCCTTGGCACTGCACAGACCCACCGGACCCGGCGGAAAGGGCCGCCAGAGCCAGGGCCGCCGGTGCCGTGGGCCCCAAGCGATCAGGGAAAGGGCGAAGGTGCCAGCAGACAGCTTTTCCCTGTGCTTCCCCTGTGTCGTTCTTCCTACTTTTATATTTCCCTCCCTCTTTAGAAACTTCTTTCAGCATTTTCCTTTCTTCTTCTTAAGATCGGGTGGCTGAGTGTCCATTACTCTTGCGAAAAATCTCAATTTGTGTTTGTTTCAGTGTACGGGCATTTTTTACTTAACAGGGAAAAAATAAACATGCAATAGTTTTGTTATTATGCAGTAATTACTGGGGAATTATGTATTTATTTATCTCTTACGAAGCTCATGGAAATTGTGTTTGGCCGCAGTGTATAAATTGTGGTATAATTACTGTAAAATTTATAGTTTTTTTACTTCCAACAAGTTCGCTTTTAAATCACACAACCCCCATGTAAATACTTTAAAATTATTCAGTAATTACTTATTTACATTGTAATTAAAATAAGTAATTAGCATACATTTACAGAGGATTTACATACTTATTTGTGAAAATAGTTCCTTGGCAGATGCAAAAGAAATCTTTAGCTGATCATAAACAAAATAGAAAATATATGTGCATGAGAGGGAGGCTTTGGAGCTGTCTGACGGCGCTCGCTCCCGACCGGGCGCTGCGTGCCATGCCGCTGCCCACCGTGACTGACCTCCCCGTGGAGGCTGGCGCCGGGCAAGCAGAGCAAGTGTCCATGGTAGCCAGGACCCGGGGGGCAGACGAGGGATGACCTGGCACCACACAAGGTCCCTTTGGCAGGGGGGCATCCCACCGCCCATCCCAGAGCTCCGGGATGCTGTTGGGTGACGGCCCCGTCACACTGTGCTCGCCCTCCGGCTCAGCCTCCACGTGTCCCCAGGGCCGGCAGCAGAGCCCCCCTCGCCCCGTGCGGGGAACAGGGTGCTGGTTTGAAATCCTAATCAAGGAATGAGCGTTGAGCAAGCGGTGCCAGCAAAGGTTGCTTGGCCCGTGCTCTGCCTGATGGCTGGCACAGCCTGCTGCTCCTGGAAATTGCTGGAGTCCATCCGAAGCAGCAGTCGCGTTCTTAGAAAGTGTGTTGGCGTGGAGGAAAGTGGGCTTCAAGCCAAAACTGGCCCTTTAAAAACCCACACTGGGACAGAGGGGGCTTGGCGTGCAGGATTAGCAACACGTCCACCGACAGTCTTCATGGCTGTGTAGTTACTGTGTATGTATTTCGGCTAAACAAGACAAATCTGGCTGATGATTGTGTCTAACTAGGAAGAATGATTGAAGGTCTGTGCCCTCGTCTGTAAGGATAACACAAATGATGATTGGTTTGAGGCAGGAACTCCCAGGCCAAAGCTAGCAGGCAGAGCCGGAGCAGCGTGCGCAGGCACAGCCGCCCACCGAGGGGGCCCTGGGGCTGCTGCCCCCCCACCTGGCAGTGCTGCCGAGCGTTTTGCTGAGGGGCAGATGCGGAGAAGCCTGCGGCACAGCTCTGGCTGCTCTCTGGAGCCCAGCACCAGACTGAGCTAGTATCCCCTGCAGCGCAGGATGAGGGAAGGGGTTTTTGCATCCCCCTGGGCTTTCCATTGGAAAAAAGATGCCGATCTCCAAGGAAACTTTTCTATCATATGGAGCATTCTATGGGCTGGTGGGCACCTGGGCCCTGGGGTCTAACACATGTTGCTCCTGCCAAGCGTATTGTAGGGCAGGGAGTGCTCCTGGGCCAGGAGCCGCTTGCAGATGGACAGCTGGGAGCGCAAGGGTAGTGGCAAAGATGTTGCTGCTACAAACAAGCTAATGCCTCTATGCAGGCTCTTCGTGGTCCTTTTCACATTGCAACCAAGGTGACAGTCAGCCAAGCAATGCACTGCTGTGGAGTGGGCACAGTTTTGTCTGGTAGTGGCGAGGACTAGAGGGGTCCTGTGGATCTCCAGGGCTCAGGGCAGCAGCTTCATGCTGGGGTCTTGCCTGGGAGCCGTTCTCATGAGCTCAGCAATGGATTTGCATCCTAGCACGCCAGCCTGTTCTCTATCCTTTTGTGCTCTGTTTTTGCAGACTTGCGATTGTTCTGGCACATTCCTGCCACTACTTTTGTCTTTATTAAGAAAGGACATTTCTGTGCCTGGTGAGTGCTGGTGAGAAGAGCTGGGAACCTCACAGGTATCCAGCACTTGGTGTGAAAGCAAGATCTTTTTCAGGAAGTGAAGAGTTCCTGAAAAAAGGATGGACTAATGATGGTTAATGAGCAGGACTTCATTGCTGGAATTATGTCAGCCATGTTCAGCCAGCTCAGAAATCCCTTCCTCGTGAGACAATGCAAGGTGTGTACAAAGGGAGTATCCGTGGCAGAGTCTCCATTGTAGAATTGCACTCCCTCCCCAGAGCCCTTTCGCTGGGCCGTTATCACATGTGCTGTATTATTGGATTTCTCCAAAGTCTCCCTTTATCCTTATTAATGCTGTGAATGTTGTAGCAAGGAGTGATATCATCTAACATTGGATAAAATCACAATTTGTCCTTCTTCTTGGTGTAAATGTAACAGGGCTTAACTGTACAAACAAATAAGCCTAAATAGAAACATTTGTGATGATAAATGGGCAAGGAGAGCGCTCTGCAAGGTGAGAGATGACAGTGCCTGTGAATGGAATGGAGAATCTCGCGCTTCAGGGTCAGTCTCAGGCAGCCTCAAGGTCAGTTCTGCCGGCTCTCCCTCCTCCTCCTCGCAGTGATGACAGGTGTGTCTGCACCCCTTGCTCCCTGGCAACTCTTTGGGTTCCCCTGGCTGCAGCAGCTCCTGGGGTGCTGTGGAAAGCGTGGCCAGGGCAGTGGGGCTGAGCTGTGTTTGGGGGACGGTTCAGCTCCGGCAGCTCCTTCGGTGGTGAGACCGAGCTCATTCGCTGCTGAGAAGATGGAGCCTTCCCGGGAAAGAGCAACTCTGCTCAGCAGCACTTAAAGATATTGCTGACGTATTATTGACTTGTTTATATTGCTAGATTGGCATATGGCCTAAATTGTTTCCCTTTTTTAAACTTCTTATCTTCCATGTTGAGCAAATAACACAGAGCCTGGCTTTGTGCGCGGCATGCGCCGCAGGGAGCTCCCAGGGCCAACAACCTGCACCCTGCCACCTGCCCTCAGCACACCTGGGTGGAAAGAAAACAGTACAAACCGGATTGCCATCCTAGATTTGCTCAGCAGACACGATGTCTACATTGACTCTGCACGTGTGAATGGTAGAGGCAGTGGTGCGGGTGGCGAAGGCTGCGGGAAGCTGGTGGTGATGGCAGGGTGGGAGCGCGCTGCGGGACCCCCTGACCCCTGACCCCGCAGCGGCAGTGCCGGGCAGAGGAGCGGGTGGCGCGCCCCGGGGTGAGCTTCGTGGCACAGCCGAGCACGGTGCGCGGCACTGAACCCCTGCTCCTGTCACGGCGCTGGAGCGGCGTGTAATGAGGCCCCGTGCGGATATTGATATGACAGAACAAAAGGCCAAGGTGCAGTAAGGACAGCAATCCGCAGGTCTCAGTCCATTTGTTTTTCACACCAAATCCATCACAGTAATGGGTCACCTTTCTGTGGCAGCTCATGATTACCTGCTTACCGGGCAGCGCTGCAGGTGGGCGGCCGGCCGGGGCGAGGAGGGAGTCGGTGCGGGCAGCCTCTCCCGCTGCCCAGGGATTTATGGCAGGTCAGCGCCACACGTTACCCTGATAGATCAAGTGGATTGGAGTTTATCTGGGTCACAGTGACCGGCATTGTTTGCTGAGGCAAAAGACTAATGTGGGGAGCTGCTGGGGAGCAGCATCTGGAGGGGTGCCTGGGTTGGGGGTGCTACTGGCTGGGCGGTGGGGTGGACGGGGATGCGGGCAGGAGGACAGCTGGGCTGCATCCCCTGCCACTGCCCCATAGCCGCCCCTGACCAACTGCCCCTGCCCTCACCCATGGCACCGGTGGACTGGGGTCTGGGGGAGATGCAGGGCAGTCTGTTTCCTCCCGAATCGCTTCATCCCAGAACTGCAGTCCCCGTGCTGTCAGACTTCTTCCAGTAGCTTGGAGCACGGTTAACATCTGCCTTGGGAAGCAAGGGCAGCATCTCTGGGACCTCCTCCCCCCACCACAGGAGGCAGGATCAGACGCTGGGACAACAGCTCAGCAACACTGGCAGCTGTGCCGAGCACCAGGCTGAGAGGAGAAATGTTCCCTTCTGTAATGCCCTGCTCACACTCATTCTCGTTTAATATTCATGCACCAAAATGAGACAAGTGCTTAATGAGATCAGCCGTGAGTTTCATTTGAACTCCACCAGCAAAGGAGTCCTCAAAATCACTTTGCAGTGGATGTGCTAAAAAGTTTCATACTCGCACGCTGCTAATCTCTGCAGGGACCTGGGTGTGCTCTGCAGCACGGCGCTCCCAGCCACTCTCCAGCACTATGGAGAAGAGGGAGCCGGAAATTAGTGCTCATTAAAACCCATCACTCCACGTGCTCCAGAAGAGGTGTGAGAGGCCCAGTAGGATCACAAAGAGTTCACAGGTTGGGTCTGTTGTTCTGCAGGTCACCTGGCTCTTGTTTGGGGTTAATGCTATCAGGGAAAGCACGGACAAAAGCCAAACAACGCTAATTATTTCGATGCATAGAAAAACCCAGCCTTAGAGACAGAGCTAAATCTCACAACATCTTAAGGCATGGAAGCCATCTGTGATAAGGACGGTTGCCTTTCAAAGATAAGGAAGCAAAATTGAAACATATTATACATAAATGGCTCCAGGCAATGAATCATTCTGCAGCGTCCTCGCTGTTGGATTGTGGCCCTCACAAAGAAAACAGTAATAATGATAGTAACAATAATTAATGCTGTGGGTCCTTTTTGCTGCTCCCGGCTGGAGGGCCCTCAGCCGGATCCCAGGCACTAGGCCGGGAACAGTAAACATACATTTATGGTAATTTTATTTGAACTCTTGAGAATACGTCCCACACCACTCTGATTTGATTGCTTATTAAACCCTGCAGGGTACCTTCTCAGGACAGGAGTGCTAGGAGCAGTTGGAGGGAGAGAGAGAGCCATCAGCAGGGACCAGCATCATTTCCCTCCTAATTAAAAGTCAAAATGTCATCTAGGTTTTTGTATTGTAATTGCAATGGTCATTGCAAAGACACCATGAAATCTGGCTGCATTAGCACTTCTTTGGGGGGAGGTCTGGTGAATGAAGATGTATTGAAGGCTGCTCTCTGGCATTCTTCTTGTGCAAGTCCGGGCTTTAAGTGCAGTAAATGAGCCCCCTGCCAGGAGCTCAGCTCACCTCCAGGCCCCCTCCCCAACTGGAGTAGGGGACTCAAATGGAAAAAAAAATCACACATTCCAACCCTCAATGATACCAGTAAGTTTGTGCAAGCTTATGTAAATCACACGAAAAGTGACAAGTTTTCCTATTAAAAGATAATTGTAATCAGGGTGCTGGACGTGTGGTGCACTGATGATTGGAGATAGACGGGCAGCGTGAAAAGATGGATCGTTTTAATTTGCACCAATTAAATTGAAGTTCATGGGATCATCTTCTTCAATCTTCATGAATACTTTATTTTCTGGCTGCTATGGAGCTATTAAAAAGAATGATTGAGCCAAGAGCTAGGCATAGTATATTTTATGAAATATCACCTTTAAAGAATTTGAGTGCGCCATTTTCATAATGAGTTTTCTAGTACCTAATACCCTTCTATATTACTACATTTTTAAAGTGGATTGATCTGGAAAGTGCAGAAAGTGCAGGTAATGATACATTTTGCTAGGATAAGGTGGCTGATAATGTATCATGTTACTGCTCTGAGAATAATAGATTGCCTTGTGTTTGAGATGTGGCATTCTTATTTTGGTGCTTGCCTTGTGCAGACAAGGGGAATCCTCCACGTCTCCGGAAAAAAAATGTTTAATTGTTTGTGCAATTTCCTTCTTGTTTCTTCTTTGTCTTTTCTGTATAGTTTGTGACCTCAGGAAAAGATTTCCGAGGTCTGAGGGAGGCTGTTCTCAGGTATGCGTTTGTCTTGATGGATGTTATTAGAACAGAACAGCATGTAGGAGACAACACACTATGGGAGATAAAGAAATACTCAACCCTATATTATTTACCAGTGGCTCACATTCTCTTCCCAAGAGAAATGAGTGATGATAGCTTGAAAAGGATAAGTCAATGAGAAGGGTGGTCATCTCTCACTCACAACTGCCAAAAAGGCCCCAAGTCTCACTATTTCACACAGAGACAAATCAAAAGCTTAACAGAAAACTGGTGATGCTCAGCCGTGGGCAGGATTCAAGCCTGCCCTGCTGTTGTCCCCCAGCCTCTGTGGCTGTGGTGCTGATAAATTCCTTTCTGGGTGTCCCCCTGCCTCCCTGGTCGCTCTGCTCCCTCCAACTCTCGAGGAAGCATCCAGCTGCGGGTTCTGGCATCCATGCCCATGAAAGCTGTCCAGAACCTCCTGAACACTCTGGAATACCAGAGTCCCTGTTGAGGCTGGGGTTGGCACCGGTTTGGTGATCGCACTCTTGTGAAAAACTCACTTTAGAGTTACCCTGGATAAAATGTAGGCAAATACACAGGAGGCTGAAGTCCCTTCATTGCCTCTGGAATCAACTGGTTGGGTTCATTTTCCTCACCAAGGAGCTGGGAGGTGCCACCCTTAAGGATGCACTAATCAGAACATCAGGGGACACAACTCCCAGGCCCACAGCACCGCAGGAACAGACGAGCGCATCCCGTGAGGATGGCCGGCTGCTAACACGGACCGGTCCTGATTCCCAGGGGTGCGTCCTCAGCACCGCAAGTCACAGCAACATGATGCCATCCCTCTCTACATAGGTTTAAGCAATAGCAATCATAATTAACCCTGCTAATTAATCAGGGCATAACATATTAATTGCTAGCACACAAGGCTCCAATTGAGCAGGTGCTGTGTGGGAATCTAATACGATAATGGACAGACGGGCAGTGCCACGTGCAGCAGAGTGCACATCACTTGGAGGGACAGCCTTAGCAAAATGCAAGAATCACCACCTCTCCTTGTCACTGCCCACAAACGAGGGGTGGGAGATTGGGGTCTATGGCATATGAGCCAGAGAGGGAGCTGCGTGTTGGGAGCCGCTGGTGAAAGGGCAGCGAGGGCAGCCCTGGCCCTGCAGCGTGTGAGGAGGCAGAGGTCAGTGCCCCAAACAGGGCCGTGAGGCCCTTCGATCCTCTCCCCTGCTCCTTCCCCTGCTGCAGCCCTTCCTGCTGGAGCGGCTGCTGTGGCACACGGTGTCTTCTCAGTCCTGTGCCTGCCCACTGCGACTGCTGCCATTGGAAGGAGGCTTTAGGATGCCCTGGATCTTGAGGGTTACCAGCAGAGGAGTAGGCTCAGACTTTAAAAATGTTTTATTTACTTTATGTCTTTTGGGGCTGTTTAGGGTGCTCCTGAGAAGGCATTGGAGAAAAATGGAAACCACCGAACTTCAGGTATCTTATAGACAGATCTGGTAGTTAGATCTGCACATAAGCTGCCTAATGTTGCCCACTGTGAAAAAAAAAAACCTAACCATCTTTTGGTTCTTAGAGTTATTCAGACATTACTGTTTCCAGCAAGTTGTTTTTGTGTCTGGTTAGTTTCGTTTGTTTTGTTTTTATTAGAAGAATAAAGGCCAAACACCAAAAAAAATACTCTGTTGCCTCATAATAAATATTTATGTTTGGCAGAAGGAATTACCCAAGCCCTTTACCAGCCTTGCTCTGGAGATCTCCCAGCCCACAGAGAGCAGAGCCCAGCTGGCCAAGGCACGGGGTGCTGGGCAGCAGCTTGGACACCCAGCTGGTGGCACTGGGTGCTATAAAAGCAGGGCCAGCCTCCCCCCATGGTGCTGCCACGGGCTCAGCACTGTGCCACACTCAGGCACCTGAAGCCTGTCCTCCTCCTGCTGCCAGGGCTGCATTTATTGCAGCAGCCATCGCGGGTGTGGGATTCGGGGTCCTGCTCTGCACCGAGCAGGAGGGACCCTCTCAGGGCAGAGCTGCAGCTGCTCTGGGATCTTTATTTTATTCATAAGGGATATGGGTATCTGTGGGCTTTTATACCCCCTGTCTGATGAGGTCTGTACAGATGTAATCGCTGGCTGGATTTTGCAGCACAATCCAGTGCAGCAGCAGCCTGGGTGCCAACAGCGCTGAGAGGCGGTGGCAGCTCTGCCTCCTGGCAGCCCTCGCTCAGTAAGGCCGGCGTGTGCTCCGTGGGGACAGTCTCACGGTCACCCAGCCCTGCAGGAGAAGCCTCTGGGGGTGATTGGGGAGCGCATCGGCAGAGGCAGGGGCCACAGGCTGCCACATCTCTGCAGCTGGACCCCAGAGGCGAGCCAGGAGCCTGCCTCGTGTTCGGCCACTTTCGGATCCCAAATATTTAATAACCTTTTATTTAGGGCAAGAGCAGTCCCTGGGATTGCACAGGACCCTCTGTGATCTGCTTCACCATTGTTTCATTTAATTGTCCTAAAATTGGCAATAGATTAAAAGAAAATAATTATCCCTAATTATGTTAATTAAATGGCTAATTCATTAACAAGCTTAACTTCTTTTACTTGGACCATCTCCGCTACGTAAGCTTGTGCTTCCAAGAGGAAGCGCCAGGCGCATGCTGCATTCTGCGTAAACTAAGTTGCAGTCTGTTTAGTGTGAGCTGTGTGAACAAAACTCCCTCATTATTCAGATGACAGAACAAAACTATAAATAGTGGATCGCAATTAAAATCAGAACAATTACTTTTTATCCATTATGCTGCCTTTTGCACAATAGCAGCCAATAAAAGGAAAAAGCACAGTCCTTTTAGATCTCTCTTTCTCTCTCTTTCTTCCCCCCCCTTATCCAGAACTGTAGCTGGCTTGCTAATTAGGAAGCTTTTGAATTAGATTATTTGCATGTCTGAACAGGGCTAGGGTATTAAACATCCCCGAGGACATACTATAATAACCTCTTCAGTGGCTTTTAGGATCCCTAAGGAACCAGGAACTCTGAAAAAAACCTCCAAAAGGAGGGAAAGTGCATAACAATTTCATCCAATTAGGTATGGATTAGTCAGCTCTGTGTCTTTGAATCCTGCTCGCTGCAAGAAGGTGTTCTCCTTCAGGAGCATTTGACAAAATCATCAGGGAAATTATAATGCAGTACCTAAATGAAATAGCAATATCTTAGTTTCTCCTCCAAGAAAAAAATAAACTACAAAATCAATACAGCGGTGTATAAAGTAAAAAAAATGCACCAGTCACTTTATTGCTTAGCTGCAAGCATAGCCCCTGTTTACGGCATCCATGAGTGACTATCAAAGTCAGGCTCCAAAGGACAAACGCTGCCGCTGCCGTGATTGGCTACAGCAGATTTTAATTTTTAAATACCACTGGCATTATCCTCCTTGCAATGGCTTTCTGTACTCTTCCAGTTTTAAGAAATCGCCAGCCCATGTATATTTAACAAGACAATTAAGCTGCCCGAGCTCTCCCAGTGCAGTGCTGGTTTGCAGCGAGGTCCCTGCAGAACACTGGGTTTGGTACCGGGCAGACGGTTCCTGCGTGCACAGGGCTGTGAGTGCGATTCTGAACCGCCACAACTGCGCTGTGGAAGGGCAAAAAGCTGCCGTCCCCCACGACACCTTGGGTCTGTCCACGCAGTCTACAGCTATCACGTGGGAGTGGTGAAGGACAGCAGGGCTGGAGCCCACTCAACAAACACAGGGATTAAGGAAAGAGCAGTGAAACTCTTGCTCAGTTCCTTGCTGCCAGCTTTTCTTTCCTTACGTGCCTCCAAAAAGGTGTGTGTCCAGGACGCCCCTGCATGCCCGCAGCCCTGAGAGCTGATGCCCAGCCAGAGCCGCCTCTATGCACAGAACTGGGGGTTCCCCTCACTGCAGCTTGCTCTTGGCCACCAGTATTTAGCTTGAGTTTCTTATGGTCTTCTCCACGAGGAGCACCATTCCACATCGTGTGAGAATGTCATTCCTTGTATTTTGAATTTCTGTCTTTGAACTCGCAGCAGCGTCCTCGTGTCCCTGTCTGGGGAGGGGAGTGAGGGAAGCTCCTGGTAACACCCACACACTTCAGATCAGCTTCCCAAGACCTCGGGTCATTTCCCTCTTTGCTCAGTCAAATTCCACGGTGCCTTTCTGACACACCTCGCACACCAGCGCTGCACGCGATATCCGGAGAGCAGGTGCAGCAGGCATTCACAGATAGCTGTTTTAATAGTTTCCACGCTCTTCTCATTCCCTCTCCTCTAAGCCCCCAACACCTTGCCTACCATTTGGCTCTGAACACATGATGTTCAAGGTCTTGTCAATGACCAGCTGTCCACATCAACCAGTCGTGTGCTGGGAAGTCCTGGGTTTTAAGGCCTTTGTACTTATCAGCAGCAACCTCCACTAGCTGTCACACCATTCATTCTTCTTCCTTGGCCAAATTCATCTGAATTTCTCTCATCTTTTCTGAATTTAACTAATCTATACAAATGTTTCCTTTTCCAGATCAGTAATTAGTACATTAATGCCATTAGATTGAGTGCACAACCACGTAGCACACGGCTACTGACCCTTCACATTGATTAATAAAAGACTGTCTACCACTTTTGTTTCCTTCTTCTTAGTCCATCTTATTGATTCATAATGCTACTGTATCTCTTACCCCCATTTTTATCTTGTTTCCTAAGAAATCCTGTGGGAAGACCTCATTAAAAGCCTTTTGAAAGTCTAAAAATACGTCAAGATATTCTCTTTTATCCATTTATATACTGGTAGGTTCAAAGTATTCTAACAGATTAATGAGACATGATTTTCCACAGCAGAAATTGTGTTGATTGGATGTGATCTTCAAGGTATTTTATCATTCTATATTTAATAAATGTTTAAGCCATTTTGCCAGATACCTGTGCAAAGCTGAATAGTGTCTAATATCCTGAATTACACTTAGAGTGTTTTAAAAATGTATTATATACAGATAAAACCCCTCTGCTCTTCTTCCAGAAAGAAAAAGCAGTGCAAGTGCTGCTGATGTATTCATTCTTTTTCTTAAATGCAGTGAATATCTAAATATGTGGCCTTTTGTCTTCTCCTAAATCAGCTCTAGGATGAGACACGATGAATCTGTAAATAAAATGTAAATTTGTCTTCTTATCCATACATGCAGCTGATGGACAGAACTGCCCTCTGCGCCTGCCGGGCTGCGCAGGGCTGAGCACGGAGAGCGCTCCTGCGAACAGCTGGGGTAGGAACCATCCTGCAGGCTACCTTCCCTCTTCCACCCACACCTACTAAGATCCCCTCTACAGATCCACCATTTAAACTCTGGATACTTTCCGCTTCCTTGGAGTTTGTTCATTTCTCCATGCACTTTTATGAGAAATGTGTAACATTTCTCCCCATTATTATCTGACTCCAAAGATTAGCTTGTCAAAGTTTGAAGATTGAAACTATAAAACACTTTCTTTCTTCTCTGTTGGAGAGCAGTTAATTTCTTTAAAATGAATACCATCTTAATTATAACCCGCTGTTCATTACAAAATGAATTACTGGGAAATTATTTGTCCTTTCAGTTGCTTATGTCTCTGCTTTACAAAAATAGAAACTTCCTACAAGATCCTCTGCAGGCTCCAACCTTTCCAGCACAGAATTACCCACGCTTAGGGCTTGGGGGATGCGCCTTCATTGACCTGTCTTCGCAGAGGTCTTTGCAGTGGGTGTTTCTGCCAGTCAATGCCGCTGCACCACTGAGCCTTCCCATGGGAACCAGCCACAGACGTTGCTTGTGGCCCCAGTCAAGGCAAAGGGAGAAGCCCAGACAGTTCCCAGGGCAACTGGGGAGCCTGGAGAAACTGTGGAATACAAGAGAAGAAAGATCAGTAAAGATCACTGCTAAAAGAGAACAAATGGCTCTGGAGTCCTTGGCACAGGAAGAACAGGGAACTGCTGAAGCGAGTCCAGAGGAGGCCACCGAGATGATCCAAGGACTGGAACGCATCCTGTATAAGGACAGGCTGGGAGAGTTCAGGTTGTTCATCTTGGAGAAGAGAAGGCTCTGGGGAGACCTTAGAGCAGCTTCCACAGCTGAAAGGGGCTCCAGGAGAGCTGGGGAGGGGCTCTTGATCAGGGATTGCAGGGACAGGATAAAGCGGAATGGTTTTAAGCTGAAAGAGGGGAGATTGAGATGACATCTTCAGAAGAAATGTTTTCCTGTGAGGGTGGGGGGGCCCTGACCCAAGTTGCGGAGAGAAGTGGTTCCTGCCTGATCCCTGGAGGTGTTTCAGGCCAGGCTGGATGAGACTTTGAGCAACCTGATCCAATGGGAGGGCGCTGGAACAGGATGGGCTTTGAGGTCCCTTCCAACTCAAACCACTCCATGATTCTAAAATCGTGGCACCCAGCTCCCAGCTCTGCCCTGCTGGCTGCACTTTCCCCCAGCACCCACACCAGCCCCAGAGCCGCAGAGCCCTTCTCATCCCTGTCCACTCTGCTGGTGAAGGCAGGGAGTTAATTAATGCGGTTGTCCCAATTCTGTTTCCAACTATAGAAACAACCAAGAACTAATAAATCAACCCAACTTCATCCACAGCCAGAATGCATTTTGAAAACCAGGCGTGTGAGCCGGCATGTGCTGTGTGCTCCCGAGCTCAGAATACCCCGGTACTGCCTGGAAATGTTGACGTAAATGGAATACAAGATAGGCCCTTTAAATTGGTAAGCAGGAGATTAAAAAAGGAGAAAAGAATGAAAGTTCCCTGCAGCCTAATCATATCTCTTTGGGAAATTCTTGCACCAACCCAGCCGTGAAGCCAGCACAAATCAATGTGGCCCAGGGGATCAACATTTTACATATATATAAAAAATTGTAAACATCTTTTATGTATGCAATGTAATAACTACACTCAGCATCATGGGCTTTAAAAGCAAATGTTATGGGCAGTTGTATTGCAATAAAGTGGTTAAATGGGAAAGCTTTGAAGGGCTGATAATTTGTACTCTTTTCTTCACGGAACCAACTTATTCTTGTATGAGTATGACAAATTAAAACATTCTTCTATAGGAAGAAGTTTTCATTCATCAGGATTTTTTTTCTCACCCTTTCCACTTTCTGCCACATTTCAGGCTCAAAAAGAAGTTAGTTACAGTCCTGATTATGAAAATAGGGTTGTAGATGGTGGTCAGGCAACAAAACATGCCCGGTTTGGTGGCCCAGAGCCTGCAGCAACAGAGCGAGGGGCCCCGGCACATTGCCTGCCAGTGGGATGTCGGTGTTCATGGCTCCTGATGGGCCATGGTGGCCAGCGTGGCCATCCTTGATATGGACCGGCCACACTCCAGGGTGGTCTTGTGCAGCTCCAGGTGATTTATACATGGAGAGGGCACATAGGTGCTGCTGTGAAACTGGTCCCTGAGACCATCGGACTTTACTCTGTGTATCTGGTAGCTGTAAGCCACTGCCTACGAAAACAGAAATTAATACATTAAAAATTTATTAACCAATAAAATGAACAATCAAATGTTATTCCTGACTCACAAATAAAAACAGCGATGCAGGTTTGTGCTGTGCCACACTAATTAACGCTGTGGAAGTATTCTCTGGGGCCATGTCACAGCTCCTTCTGGACCAAAAATCAAGGCAAAGGTATGGGTCTGGTGCACTAAATGGACAGTAAATAATGCCTTCACTGCCTTAAATTATTTAACAAGCAGAACAGTGACCCAAGATAATTTAAAATACGCACAAAAACACTGTATGGGAATACAATGCTGTTGAAGGCATTGGCTTCTATGCACTGGAGGCAGTTCTCACTTTATTTCAGCAGGCAGCAGTTCTACCCAGCCTGTGCTCCCAGGAGCCTCAGCTCTTTCCTAGGGCTGAGAGGTGATTCCACCTCCACGCTCAGTCAGTGCAATCTCTCTCTTGACAGAACTAGCGGGACTGATGATTTTATCTTATTTTCCTCTACTTGGGGCAGGCCCTTAGGGCTCGGTGTGCCCTGTGCTCCCTTTGCTCCTGTGGTGCAAGGCAAGCACTGTCTAACACCACAGCAGCGCTGGTGCTCAGTGGTTAATAGCAGCAGAGAGAAGCACCCCTTAGTGTAGTTAACTTTAATCTGTCCTCTGAGATTTGGCCCCCAGTTTAACAAAATGATGGGAGAGTGTGCGATATCTCATCCTGCCGCTTTTCAGCATGGGCAGGATTTCTCTGGGGAAGCACCGAGTGCTCTCATGGCACCTGGAAGCTCTTGGATGGAGCAACGTTCCCTGGCTCAGTGTCCCTTCACAAGACACTACAGAATGGTGTAATAAACTGTTTATGATGGGGTGCCGGATCCAAGAGTAGAGGCATCCCAACAGTTGCTGTGTCTTCCCTGGTTTTAGCAAATGCAGTATAAATAATTCGTAAAGCATTGGAACATTTGAGGAGAAACTGTCTTAGAGTTTATTTATTTCCATTGGTCATATCAGGGAATTTAAAAACAGTTAAGTGCTTTACATAAATAACAGACAATCAGTCTAAATCTTAAACTGGTACCAGAGATGCAATCAGTCCTTCCAACGAACACCGGCAGATCATGGGATATGAAATCACTGCCCAGCACCCAGCACACTTCGGATAGAAAATCCCCTGTTGTGATTAATTGGAAAGAAAAGCTTCCCAATATTACAGATTTTGGGAACGTTTATTAACAATTTGATAATACTATGTTTGGAGGCCTCATGCTCCTCGAGTGACTCCTTAGCTCGGAGCAGAACGATTTCACTCTGTTTGCTTTTAACTCCCTTGCATTTATCTTGCCTGAGTGTCTCCACTGGATATTGTTTACTCTTTGGATTAGTAAACTCAGGATTAATTCCAGTCTTTATTGCTGAAAGCGGCAGTAAATCCAGTGTCAGGGAGAGCCAGGAATCTGCTTAGCTGTGCTGCATGACCCTTTCATGGGCAATAAAAACACCCACCTCCCAGTACGGAGAGACACAGCACTCAGGGGCATCGCCTGTGTATTTAGGGAATGGGTGCACACAGAGCCCTTGCTTAGCCCTTATTTTCTCTAGGAATTATGGATGAGAGAGGATTTTTGGTGCCTGTCAAGGGAAAATAAAACAGAAGGAAAAAGCCCCTCGTCCCCTTTCCCTGACTCCTTGTGCTGGTTCCACAGCTGCCGGGGCTCTGGGTGCGTTCAGCAGCCCCAGCACGGAGAGAACAGCCTTCGGGATGACTTTAGGGTCCAGCAGAGCCTGGCAGGGCCCTGCTTTTGCTCTGAAACCCTGGTGCACCAGGCAGGGAGGAAGCAGTGAGGGTTAAAGCCACAAAAGCGCGGTGCTGCCTGCTTGCCCAGCTGCCTGCAGTAGGGATGGTTTTTTTCCTGCTATTAAATCAGCCAAGAGGAATGTGGGGCCAGGAGCTGAGGAGCGCTCGTTGGAAAGGTTACCTAAGTGAACCAAGCAATTTTTTTCCCTCAACTTTGTTCCATCTTAAGGTAAAAGGTTCATGCAGAGGGCTATAAATTCCTGTCACATTTTGTTGTAATCTCTCTATGGTTTTATTACTTAAAATGCTGCACTCTCGAGACGGGGAATTTTCCAGGGGTTTGAGGCTGACACGGAGCCACATTTATATTGTGCTGAAGCTCCTCTGGAGTCTCCTTGAGACATGTGGCCGGCAAGCCCGGCGTGAAGGCCTTATCAGTCACTCCACCGCGGAGTCAGACCATGAATTATACAGGGAATGGAGGTGGCTCCATGAGAGCGGTATTGTGGGCCGCCGGGTGACAATAAACATGTCCTGGGAATGTGTCCTCCATCACTCAAGTTCAGATAGCAGATCTGGACCTTAACTACAGCTCCCCATCTCTAAATCTCCCTGTGACCTGAGCAGGAGATGGAGGTGAGTCTCAAGGATATCTGTCTGCTGGGGACTCGCGGAGGAAGTTTATAACCGCGTGCACCACGGCTGCCATCGCTTCCACTCCGCGTCTGCCAAGGAATAGAGCGGGGACGGGGTCCCTGGGACGGTGCAGGAGCCCTGCGTCACCCAGACCCTTCCCTCCTCCTGGGCTGTGCGACATTGGCACAAAGGCACCCACGCGCCCGCTGCGGGAGGGCGAGGGCTGGCACCGGGCGATGTGTGAGTGCACTTTCAAACCCTGGCAGAAGCCATGAAACTTTTCCCAGTGACTTCGTCCTCCCCAAACAGCTGAGTGAAGCACCGCAAGGCAGAATGGAGCTAAGGACCAGTGGGTGCGGGGCTCTGCATGCTGACTGGGGCTGCAGCTCCTGGATGAGCTGCACCGGGCGCTTCTGCAGCACCAACGTGCCCGAGAGGGGCTGATTCCCCATTCCTGGGCTTGCTGTGCACCACCAGGCCGGGTGACTCGTGGCTCAGGAGAGCCGAGGCAGCGACAAGCTCCCTGCGGCATCCCAGCACCCCTTTCCATTGGAAAATGAAGCAAGAGAGCGAGCTGTCCCCAGACTTGGGGCCCACAGTTGGCCACGTGGCCCCTGGGCAATGGCAAGGACCATGTGGCTCCCCACAGGATAAGAAATAAATCAATTAAGTCTGTTCGTAAATTAAAATAATAAGAAGAAAGAGTATAAATGCAAAGTGTTAATGAAGTAATGAAGGAAAGTGGCATGCTTAGTGCCGCAACTAAAACAGCCATTAAAATCCATAACCTCTGTAAAATTTGTGATAAAATTACAATTTAATTTTATAAAGATAATTTATTAGCTAATACCTCATTGCACATGTTAATAGCTTGTGCTTAAATAATAGTAATCTTGATTGCTATGCGGTCATTAAACTTTTTTTTTTACATACTGTTTAACTGACCATTTTGTATGTGGTTTGGGAAGAAAAAAGTAATTATTGAAGTCTGAAGCAGTGAGTTAATTTCTAATGAAAGGATAATTTTATTCCAATGATTTTACATTTAATTAACTAAAGCCACATGTAGTTTGAAGTTCTAAGGCAGTGCTGATTCATGTGTGTGCTCGACAGAAGGCAACGTCATGCGAGCCCCCCAACCTCGTCCAGATGTGGAAGAGGAGCCGAGGAGACACCAGCTGTAGGGGTGAGGGGACAGAACAGCCCCCACAAAGCACACCTGAGGAACCGAGCACTTCTGTGCTGCACTGAGGAGGAGGTTGGAGTTGGGAACTGGGAAGTGATGCGGCGATGGTTTCGGACTCTCTGAAGTGGACAGTGTTCTCACACTGAGGGGTTTTGCACTGTAGGAATTAAGAAATGAGGATGGGCAGAGGTGGGATGGTGAGCGCCCATCCCATGGGAGGTGCAGAGGGAGGCTCTGGGGCAGCGGGCAGGCAAGTCCTGCTCCAGGCCAGCCCTGCCCACATGAAGGAATATTGCTCTTCCAGCTTGGGAAAAGCTGGAAATTTGGGAAAAAAATCACTTCGAGTCAAATAAAAATTGATTTTGGGAATGGACAAAGGAAAAGGACAAAATCAGACAGGAAATCATCTTTTTGTTCATCTGAGAGTGTTTGGGTTTGAAAAATTCCCTACCCTTCGCTTCTGATTCAGGTCAGTTTTTACAGGTAAATGTTCTTTTTGACAGAAAATGCCAGAAAATTCCCTAAAAGAAGCATCAACCTGCAGATAGCCAAGGTCAAACAGCAGCATTTTTGATATCCCTGCCCCTGTTCACCTCCTGGCAGTGCCTGGTCACGGCTCCCCCGGAGCTGGGACACCCGGCTCTGCCCGGGCTGTTCGCAGGGCTCAGTGTGCGGCTGGTGGGGCAACAGCTCCCCTCGCTTTTCCACTGTGCCGTGTAGGTGTTTCCATGCTGCAGGGGAAACGCTTGTCAGGTTATTGATAAACAACAGATCTGTGTCAGCGCAGATGCCTTTTTAATGGCCTGTCCTGAGGAGCAGACATTAGGGTTATATCCTCCTGCCTCCCAGTGATCTGCACAGCCATCACTCCTCCTCAAGCAGAGAGAGGGCTGCCACGGAACCTGCTTCCCTGCCTTATTAATGCAGCTCCCTTTCGCTAACGCAGACAAGAAAAGACAAATCTGGATCCCTGCACCATGCAGCAAGGCAGCAGCGGGCTCAGGGGGGATGCACGGCTGGTGGGGGCACCATGGGGGGGACCAGAACAGCATCTGCCCAGGCTTCTGCCAGAGAAGGCTTGGGCGAGGTGCGGGCAGGGGTGAGGGGTGCTCAGGAACACCAAGGATGGTGCTTGGTTCAGATATTTTCACCCCGAGTGCCCGCCAGTGCTGTAAGCAGGACAGCTAACCCTGCCAGGGAACCGGCGACATTTACTGTCCTGTCCTGGAGTGAGAGCCCACCTTCGTACTGCTGAGGTAAAGAAAACACTGCAAATGCTTTGGGTTGGATGTCATTTGGAATCTAAAATAGTTGACATTTCAGTTACAATCATTTGCTCCAAACTATATTTCAAAACTCCAGAAAGGGAAGCGTCCTGTACTCTTCCAAATTAGTGGGAAATTTTAAAACTGCTCTTGGGCTCCTTGGTGAGCTTCTCCGTGTGTGAGAGCACAGTGTGAGCCTCACCGTGCTACCTGAGGTGGCCGTGTCACATGCAGCTGATTACTTAATCCATGATGATACTACTGTCGTTCCAAAGAGGCTGAGCAAGGCCATGACTGGACATTTCCTTTCCAAAAGAAGAGTTTAAATTCTGTTTTCTCACTTGTGCCAGGGTTCCAGGAACCCAACGCACACCTGCAGAAATACTGTAGTTTAATCCAGCACGGGCCATGCAAAGCACAGGTGGAATCTTCATCACATTCAGGACCATCTCCACTTCCTCTGCTCTGAGAAGGCTCGTGCTGCACACACTCCCCATGGATTACCACCCTGGTGTGCCTCCACAGTACTCATTCAATGAATGAAGAACCACTCCTAAGAGATGCCCTATCAGTCCAAAGGGCTGTTTAAGCCCTTGTAAAAGCACGGGGAAGCTCGGTGCAGGCGCAGCCTCCAGCAGTCCCAGGGCAGAGCTGGGCCCTGCCTCCCTCGGACCCCCCCAGACCCTCCCACCAACAGCACTGCTGTCTGGGGGTCCTCCCCCAGCCAGGGAACCCTCATTCCTGGAGCAGCCCATCCACCAGGGCCGCATCACAGGAAATTCACTCCTGTTGTGAGTGTGTCCTGATGACTTAATTATTTATGAGGAATGTTTTATCTTGGCTTTCAAACTAACACAAACAGATGCTGCCAGGTCAGAATGGCTCTTTTTGCTAGATCTTGATGGATAGTCACCATCGTGGAGTAACACAGCTTTATCGGCTGTGGTTGTGCCTGCGTGTTGGTGGACTACAGGGTATATTACCCCAGCGAACGAAGAGCCTTTTCTGCTTGTCATTGTCTTATTGCACACCTTCTTTCCTAATTCACCACGGATCCTGTCTCTTGTATTCATTTGTTTGTCTTTGACTGCATGATGTTTCTGAAGACAGCACAAGCCGGGGGCTCGGTGGCTGTCTGGGGTGGGTTTGCGCATGTCCTGTCGGCATCAGTGCCCAGGGAGCTCCTGCCCAGCACCTCTGGGCAGTCACGCTCGCCGGGGCTGGTGCACCGCAGGAATGCCGCCTGCCCCTGCGCCCCGCAGCTCCACTCTCCCGATCCCATCTTAGGGTAAAGACATCAGTCTTCCATGAGAGCACCGGGCAGCTGATATTTAAGAATCTGAAGTAGCTCAGCTTTGTTCATGCTTTTAACCCTTCAGACAAGCTTCGTTTCCCTTTTCCCAAAGAGCTGCTGTTGTGTCAGCCACTGCAGTTTGCAGAGGAAGGTGGGGTTTGGGCCAGGTACAACCACCTACAGGAAAAGCCTGAATAACACAGTTTATTTGCATGTCTTAGTACATCTGATATCAAATGCTTGTGTTCATAAACAAGCACTTAGGCTGAGAGCACTTGCCTACTCATCGAGGAGAAATGAACACGTGCAGCTTCTCTGACTGATCACAACTGGACAGAAGGCCTCACATTTAAAATATTCATGATTTAGCCCAGAGCAAACATTTCTCAAAAATATCTTAGCTGCAGGAATATCAGTGCTGGGAGTCATAGCGAAATTGAAAACTTTACCACATCACGTACCCACTGCTGCAGAAGATTACGGTTCTTTCAGACAAACCTCTCACTGCCACGGTTTGCAGGGTTTCATGTTCTGCCCGTTAACACAACCCAGCACCCCTGGAGCACATGTGCACAGAGCAGGGGATTGCTGAAAAAGGCAGTACAACTGGCTGCAGCCCTTGGAAAGGCAAACAAATAATTTGATTGCAACATGCAAGTGTTTTCTGGTTTGATGGGCATTTCCTTCCCATTGAAAATAACCCCGGTGAAATGGCTTAGTGGATCCCATGCACCAGGAATGGGCCCAGCCAGCTCGTACTCAGTAACAACGGAGACCACGGAGGTACATAAAAACATAGTTTATTGTTAAATTAAGTGTCCTGTTCTTGAAAACAACCTTTAAATTTAACATTCCAAGGCTGCTGCTGTTTATTTGCACTCTCGGAGCACTCTCTGTGCTGTCCACTCAACTACTTGAGAAATACATTGTAATAAAAATAAATGGACAGTTTAGGTTTCTCTAAAATTAAAACAGGATATACGGCAGCCTTGCACTTCTGCCTCACACCGAGGTAGCCTGTGATAAAGTCACATTGTGTCAGAGATGGCAAATTATGTATGCTAATTACTTACCGGAATTTCAGATTTGTCCTTACCATAATTAAAAAGGTGTCACTTTATTAGAATAGGGCTGGAATGATGGGGCTTGGAGCGGTGGAGGAGATTTCTGGTTAGAGATAATTACCAGTGATGTATTCCTTTCCCTCACTGCCATTTTTGCTGCATTCCCCCCATTACTGCGTAATGGATGGCTCTCGTGCCTGCCTGCGGAACGGGGCTGCCTGGCATGGGGGTACCTGTCCCAGGGCGGTGCCATCGTTAGACGGGCGTGGGGGGGCGGCCCAAGGTCCCATTTGATGGTCGCTTGCTATTGATTCTGTTGGTGCAGCACCGGGACATACTGCACGCGAGCCGTGTCAGTCCTGTTTTGGGGTGCTCTTCTGAGCCAGAGTCACTCTGATTTTGGGGTGTCCCCTCTGAGCCAGAGTCACTCGTGTTTCGGGGTGTCCCCTCTGAGCTGGGGTCATCCCTGTTTTGGGGTGTCCCTCTACCCATAGGGTCATTCCAGAATTTCCCCATGGGTGGGTTATCGCCGCTGGTGTTTCCACGCTGCTCTGCGGTCCCTGCAGCCCCCCAGGGCCAGAACCCTGTGCCCTGCAGACCTTCCTTGCCCTGCTGGTGAGTGTGGCAACCCACTAACTGCCTGGTGCTGAGGGGCCGCCACGCTCCACACCCCCTGAGCCTGGGGCGGGCTCCCCGCTGCAGCACCCACTGCTCTCGCTGCTTTGATCACCGTCCCGCTCCAAACCAGCTAAAAGCCTGCATTAAGAGAGATGCGCTATTTATATGCATTGTAATATCTTTCTGTTGGCAGAAGAGACTTGAACCTGTCGAGGGCAAACTTGAGCCTCTCCCAGGGCCTGGCAAAAGAAAATAGCAGCATTTAACTGTGATGAAAGTCACAGCGTAAACAGGGACACAGAGAGAATAATTGCATGGCTGGAAAGCTGGGCTCCATGTTGTCATTACACATTGAATTCTTGGTCTGTAAGTACAGGGATGGTGTTAACCCCAGCAGAAGATGAAGGTTATAAAAGAGGCATTACTCAGAAAGGTCAGCGGGCTATTCAAACACGGTGCAGACACAATACCAAGATCCAATACTGAGAGCTGTTTGCACTGGCTTGGAGATGCAGGAAGAGCAGGAAAGGCAGACACACATTTGCTACAGGGACTGGGAAACTCACTGAGCAAAGGCTGGGCAGAATCAGACCCGGTTCAGCCCTGCTTGCATCCCAGTGCTAATTAGCGGTACTGTTTACTGCAGTGGATGCTCTAGAGTGCAACTTTGCAGCCACCGCTGTGCTAAAACCTTGCAGCCATGGCTAGGAATAAACAGGCAAAAGAGAAAGGGAGAGACAGCTCTTCTGTCTTGATACCACTGAGGTCTGGCTGCGGACTGGCATTGATACAATCTCTAATTCAACCTATTTGGACAGTTACGGCATTTTTCTTTTAGGAGAGAAATCTCTAAGTTAAGCGCTGCTCTGCAGCCCGTGCGCTCCCTGGCCGGGGTATCCACAGCACAACAGCTCCTATGGTTGATGGAGAGACCCATCAGCCTCTACATTTTTATAAAGGATTGTTTGGTTAGCTCATGAGGCAGTGTCGTTATTGCCAAAGGGTTTTGCTCCCCAAGCCCGTGCTGAATATTGTATTACTTTGCCATGCTCAGAAACTAAAATTACAACAATTTAATTTTGAATATGGTGGCATTATTACCATTTGTATTTGCCATTTCATAAGACTTCATTTCAACTGCTTTGCTTTCCTGTCAAGAGGAAAAACCTTCAATCTATAGGCTTTTACCAGAGAGAGAACTGTGCCGGAATGGAATGCAGTATTGTATATTTCTTCTCTAATGCTCTTTTGAACAAAATCATCTATTTCATCAACAGTATATCAGCGGTGACCAAAGACCATTAAATAATGCATCTCACTCAGGAGCAGTGGAGCAGGGAAAGGGCTCTGACCTGTTTTAAACCTTATTACTTTCTTGCATTATGCCCCTCACTGCAATCTTTTTGTTTAAGTGATTTCAGCTGAGGCGTTGCTTCCTGCCTTAAAATACAAGGCAGACGTTATTGCTGAAGTGGTTGGTGGACTCAGCCTCGGCATTTCCCATTCTACACCAAAAACAGCCTCTCTGTATTAATCTTTGTTAACCTCGCCAAACACACACGCGGGCGCGTGTCAGGAGTGTGGTGTAAATAACATCCCTCTTTGGTTTGGATTTCATGTGCAAACTTTCTGTATTATTTCATCTTGGGGCTTTACTTCCTAGCAAATGTTCAGTGCTTGTAATTAGCAATAACAGTAAAGCACACAGGGAAATTAATCTAGAGTGGAATAGCCCAGGAAAAAAAAGACACCATCATGACAATCGGAGGAGGTCAGGACTGGTGCTGCAGACCAAGATCTATGGAACATGGTGGTGTCGCAGAGTTACTTTGATTTCTCTGTAACCCCTGTGCTATCGATGCTGGAGGAGCCAGCGATGACCAACATCAGTGACACTCAGTTTTCCATTCTCTCCCCAGCGGAGCCCCGCACCCAGGCACCTCTTTGCTTCCCAGCAGGGCTGCAGGACTGTGGAGAATGTCCGCCCCACACTGTCCCTAACCAGGAACTCCCAAAGCCACGGCAAACAGGCACACAGCTGAGCGAGCAGCAGTCCCTGTCGCTGAGAGCCTGCGCACGGTCACCGCAGCAGCACATGGTGCCCACACTGCCGGTCGCACAGCCAGGGCTGGTGGTCAAGGCAGCTCCTGGGAAAAATGGATAGCCAGCCCACTCCGGAGGGGGCTCTTCCTGCTGCTTCTCTGGACAGTGTTTGCCTTCCCATCACTACACTCCTGACCGAGGAGGCCCAGCCCTGCGGTGCCTGTCCCGTGGCAGCTCCGATGCTGGGCTGTGGGTGTCCACCAGGGACCGAAGGCGGCACGGGGGCAGCTGCCCTAGGAAGGGAGTGGCAGGGCGACCCACCTGCACTTGTCTCATGGATGGAGACTGTGCGGGTGCTGCCAGGGATGATGTGTCGCTCCAGGGGGAAGGCTTGCCTGAAGTGCAGTGCTAACAGCCAGGGTGCAGGGTTTGCTCTCCCCTAGCCCCTGTGAAGCACAACTCCCCACCAGCCTGCGAGGAGAAAGCCTCAGAGACTTACAATTACATTTTCTCACTAGTCTAATGAGGTGAGAGACAGACAGAGGAGAGAGTTCCCTGGGCTAATTTTCCAGCCAGCAACCACTGCATTGCTCCTGAACTGCGAGAGACAGAGGGAAAAATGACTCTTCCAGATTAGAGGCTCTTGCTGAAGGCATTTCGGAGTATATTCCTCCAGGACACTACAGCAAAAAAATGAAGATGACAAACCATTTTACTACATTCAGCTGGAATGAAGTAACCCAAGAGCAGAACTCTGTGGTGCTGGGAGTGCACTGACTGGGAGAGAGCACCCAGGCAGAGCAGGGAGCAGAGTGTGGCCTCAATCATTGCCCACGGTGCTTTCTGCGAGTGAGGGAGACAGCAGGTCAGCACCTGAACAGGGGGAGGGATTATTTGCAAGGGGGAAGGAACGTTGCATTTGTCTCCCCAGTGAGTGAACAATTTGTTATCAGGAAATTGTTAGCATTGGAATAGTCACTGCCTGGGGGGGAAGCATGGATTTCCAGAAGGCAGGTGCTGGAAAAAGAGTGCTCTGCCTTCCTCCCAGGCATGCTTAGTCCTTCAGACAAGAGAAACACCAAGAAATCCCTTCTCATACCCACACGGAACACAGGAGGTTCTCTCATGACTTTGGTTGAGCCCAATGGTATTACGTCTTCCTCTCACATTTCTGCTTTCAGTACACCAAACATTTCTAGGATGCTGGAGTGGACCTGTGGAACCTCAACTTCGTAATCTGTGTCTAAATCAGGAGGAAAAGTAAAGGAAATCCGTCTTCCATTATGACCCTATGCAGTGTGTTAGTACACACGTGGATTTGCACCCCACATTCAAACCAGACCCTAAACAAGATTGAAACTTCCTTATTTAAGTGACAAATCCAGCCTGTCTGATTCGTCCCTACCCATCCTCTGAAGAGTCTGGAGCTTGTACTTGGCCCTGGAATTAGTTTTAGCCACAGATTCGATCTTGGTTAAAAGAGTGTATGCAGGAGGCACCCTTGCCTCTCTTTCCTTTTTGCTCCCTGCACGCCAGCGCTCAGCTCATGCAAAACAGCACGAGATCTGTCAAATATCAAATAAGAATTTTGTTGCTGAAGCTCTTGGAAAATTGACAGGTAGCATACAAGCAAACATTAAATTCAATAAGAGCAAATTTCCCCTGGGAAACTTGTAGTGTTTTCTCATCAAAATCTTTAAATCCTTAAAGAAATCGTAAAAGGTTTACACACCTCACGCTGGTTAATCTGGTTACCTCTGCATTGCTCAGCACAGGCTGATCACCGAGCAGCGAGTGTAATACCCAGTGCTGATCACCGAGCAGTGAGTGTAATACCCAGCGCCCCGCGCTCTGATGTATTGTAGCTTTGTTAGTCACTGTGGCTCCTTGGTAAATTCATTTGGAGTCCTCCGGGGTTTTAAATCTCTCATTTGGCCAACAACGAGGTCTGAAAAGATTGCAGTTCATTTCGACCCACAGTGGATGGAAGGCTCATTTACTGGCTGCAGGCAACTCAATCAGGCTGGCCGCTGATGAGTGAGTGACTTGTTCAGACCGCTAGTCAATATGTGTCTGCTGTGATAGAATGTCAGCATCTGCTGCCTGCTCCTGTCTCCCACTGCTCTGGCTTTTTTCATTTGGGCTGATCAATGTTATTAAAAACACCTAGGAGTTCCTTAACTGCTCTGCCACTTGAGGCTTTTCTTTCTCTCTTTTTTCCAAACACAACTTTGTATTATCTGCAAACACGTGCAGATGATGTACTTGGATTGATTTTTCACATGGAGGTGTGGTGTGTGGGACAGTGTGCGTGCGTGTCCTTTTGCAGAGGGACGGCTTTAAAATGACATCACCCCGATCTGTTTTTTGTGTGTGTGTTGCCCTAAGGTAGCTCACACTTAAAGCCTTCGCAAACATCTAGTAATTATTATTTGTAAACAAATCTTCAAATGTAAGAGTGCAATGAAATAAGAGGCCTTCCCTGCTAGAATTCCCAAGTGGAATCAGTGACAACCCCATGGACACCTGTACTTAAAAATCAGATCTTTACTCCACGTAGAGGGGATACACAGCTCAGGTAAATGAGTTCAGGGTCAATACCCCCTTACGTGACGGGTCTGAATCACAAACTGCATTTGCATTGCCCTTTGGCCAGCCCACCCACTCTCTGCCCAGTAATCCATTTCCCATGGGACTAATGATGCACCATGGCACGGGCGGGTCACCCTCCAATTACGTTAAAAAAGGAAGCAGAAAACAGATACACCGCTAAATGTTCTATCTGTCCACAAAATGTGCACGCTCTTGCAGGGATTGCTCTTTCCCACAGGGGAGGACGGAGAATGCTGTGTCCTCCGGGCAGAGCCCAGGCTTCGCATCGCCCAGATGTGAGGATGCAGGTGACCGCACGGGCTCTGAATGGCAGCAACCCTTGCTGCCCCATTCATGATTGCACTGTCAGTGGATGTTCAATGCCCACAGATACAAGGTCGTCTGAAATCTCGACCATCACCGTGCTAGCCAGTTTGCTCAGAGCAGGGTGTGCAACAGGACTTTTGGTGTTGAGAAGCGTGGCTGCAGCCTGTGGGGACTCTGGTGAGTGCAGAGCCGACCTTTGCTTCTGCTGTCCCACCTCTGTGGGCTACAGCTCTGGAGAGGGACCAGGCAGCCGCCGCCCAGCTTTCCTGGGCCTCTGTCGCACAAAAAAGAGGCAAGGTGATCTGCTGTGACCTGAGGACATACTTCAAAATGCTCCCATGCTTCCTCCCTACCCCATTCCTCTGCAATAAGGCATCCAAAATAGACACCAAGAAATGACCTGCCGGGAAAAAAATGGAAGCCTATAATTATGTTATTGAAAAACTGTTCCATACTGTATTATTTAAGGTTATTTTATTATGATGTTGAGATGAGTTTCTTAAAGAAGAAACTCTGGGTTTATTGCACTCCTCACAGAGAGAAGCCTTGGGTGATTTGATAGCCTATTTGAACAAGAGGGATGCTTTACGAGCCCCTATAAAAACTGATGACCCCACTCACATTTGTATTTAATGAAATAAGGAGGAGCTTTGGTTATGTTTTCAATAACCTTCACTGCTATTTCAAACCTGCCTCAAAGAAGAGCCAGAATCTGCATGTTTTTGTGATGAACCCCGGCTGTCCCCAGGGAGTGTGCGGGGGGTTCAGCCTGCTGAGAGCTGCCCCAACATCCCTGCTGGCCCTGGTGATGCAGTTGCCAGAGACGTGACCTGGGGACCACAGTGGTGGGATGGGTGAGAAGTGCTGTCCCATCGGAGGAGAGTGGATGAGAGGAAGGTGGGGCTGGGAGAGGGGCTCTGCTCTTCCTCTGCCCCAGCCTCCCCAGGCACCAGCACGCCTTTTATTTCTAAGCAACTTCCCACACGAGATCAGGTTTGTCATAACAGGATTTTGGTCTGTTATAAAACATTAAAGCTCTCTGAAAAAGTTCCAGTGCTTGGATCCTTCCTGTTAGATTGAACTACTGCCGCTGCTGGAAGGGCCAGCGGCTGCACGTCTCTGCCTTCAGCCCTGTATGGCACAGGACGCGCTCAGAGCCCAGCTCCTGGGCCAGCCTGCATGTGTCTTGTGACGGGGGGACCAGCAGGTTCTGGGCATTGGGAAGGTCTTTGGGGTGGCAGCTGCCCCTCAGGAGGGAGGGATGCACAGCCCAGCCCCACGATCTAAATATTTAGATAGGAATAAACATTGCTGTGCCTGAGGCGACCCAGTGGTCCCTAACTGCATATGGGGACACAGCTCCAGACACACAGCGGAGCAGCTACTTGTCTTGTGGGCTTCAAAAAAGTAAAGCCTAATTAATTTTAATCAATGCGGCTTTCTCTGCTGAATTGTCCAGAATTTGTCTGCTCCCTGCAGCCAATGCACAGCAAGGTTAATTTCACGTAAATGAAGAAAGACACAACCAGGGGTGATGGGGAGGCCTGGACAGGTGCCACGAGGGGCTGAAGCTGTGCCCACAGATTCTGCAGGTGTCCCAGGGGCTGAGCCACACGCTTTTTATCCTGGAGTGCAGAGGTGAGGAGAGGGAATCTGGCAGGGTTTATTAAAGCACATCCAAGCCCCCTGACTTCCATTTGCATTCACAGTTTGATGTAGATGCCACATACGCAGATGCCTATGAATAAGCCAGAGCAAGGTTATAACATCGTCGTGGTGGAGTGATTCAGTGTAATGCCTTGGCAAGCTGCGCTTTAATGGGCTGGAAGTCTGATTTTTACGATCATTGGAACGTAAAGGGTCAGAATCTTAATCTTCTAATACTGTGTTTTTAACAACATTTACACTTTAACATATTGAAAAATCTCATCTCTTTCTGCCAACCAGCATGACAACACAATTCAAATCGATCAGTGCAGCAGTATATTTAGGTATTTTAAACATAAATCAACCTGGCTGAAATATTTTTTTCACTTCCAATACTTCTTAAATCCTAGGAGTTTCTAACTTTTATGTTTCTTATTTAAGCCTTTGGAGTTCAGCGGAGTCTCCCACCTGAATAATTCAGCAGCAGGAAAGAGAGAACAGAAGCAGAGGTTACGGTCCGGCATCCAATGCTTTATGGCCCGTTGCAACGGGGGAAACTGGTACCCGAGCAAAACGGAAAGTTTGCAAATTGTCTGCAGGTATGGAGAGAATTAAATCATGCATCACCCTGCAAACCTAAGTGACAGGCAAGGGGAACACACCAGGAGAAGAGGACGTTTTGGTTTCCATGAAACCTTTGGGACTGAAGGGGAAACATTTCTCAGCATTTACAAATCTTACAGCAAACATTCAACCCAGGAGCCGGTACTCAGTGCAGGAGTGCAGTACTTCTCCTCCCAGAGTGAAAGGATTAGGTTCATTTCTGGGACGTTGAGCAGGTAAAAAGCCAGAAGAGACTGTTGGGGCTTCCTCTTAAACAATAGTTGCCCTCACAGTGTCACCCTTTGCTCCACCTCTGTGCCCCTTTTCTTTGAACGCCCTTCCTGGAGCTCTGGGCTATGCGTTCATGCGCAGCGTAAGCCTGGCAGGGCTTGGTTGGCTCGGGCTGCAGCGCAGGGGCACAGGGGCTCTGCCCCAGCCCTTCCCACAGCTGCTGCTGAGCTCTGGGACAACACAGGCTCAGGTATGACTTTTTATTTAATTAAGAGCTCTTTAACCAGTTTGACTGTTTTCTGGGCTAGATTTCTCTCTGGTCCCACGTGAGAAGGGAGCTGGGCATGGGGGCAGAACCACAATGATTTGATTCATGGGCTGAAATCATCATTGAACAAGTGTCACAACATGGCATTAGATTAAGAACTAAAGTGATGGGCTATGGTGAGCCTGTTCATTAGTATTAATAGAGCTTAATTAGGCACAAGCATGGTGTTGCAGGGAAATGTGAAGGTGGCTGCAGCTTCCATGGTGGAAAAAAGAAAGGTGTTATTCATTGAAGGTGAGAACAGCCCATAAACCTCATGCCTGTCCCTGAACCCCAGCACAAAATAGGTCAGGGATGTGGCCCTGCTGCCCCAGAAGAGTAAGGGAGTGACAGACTGGGGTGAAATGAGGAGCTGAGAGAGAGGTCTGGGAAGTTCAGACTAAAACCAGGTAATGAAATCCAGGGAAAGCCCTGCCCTTCATAGAGGGGACTCTCTCCCAGGAAGAGCTGCTCCTCTCCAGCCTGTTGTGAGGAGGAGATGACTTGTCAGACCAGCTCTTCCTGCACCAGGGGAGGGAAGTCGGGAATGAAGGGAGCTCCAGATGGGGGAGAGAGACAAAGGGACAGGAACAATGAGTGCCTGCAGGAGCGAATCTCGCTGTGGCGCTGGCCCAGCAGTGCAGGCAGCTCTGCCAGGGCTGTGGCTGTTCTGCAGCCACGATAAGTACGCATGGATGCATATGATGCCTTTGTAATGATTTCAGTTGTTCCCTTATCTTCAGTACCCTCCCTCTTGCACCGGTTCACCTCCATTCATGCTGCTCTCTGCTTTATGGTTCTTCGGTCATTGTGCATCTCTCCCCATTTGGCAGCATTAAATTTTATTTACCATATGTCCCTTCTGCTACAAAGATGATAAAATCCGTTGGATTTTTGTGGTTGCCGTTGCTAGCTCATTCGGCGCTCACCTCAATTTACTGTCCGCAGCAAGTGGAGCTGATTTGTTGTTGGTTTTTGGTCTAACCGAGGTCCAAGCTGGGATGACTGCCAGGCTGCGCTGCAAATCTGCACTTGACTGCTGCTTTTCTTTGAAAACGCTTTGCTAGATACCGTCCCTGCAGGAGGTCTCTAACACCTTCGTGGTGGGAGAGAGCATCATATGGACCTTTGGCAAAAGGGCCAAGAGAACTGCCAAAAAATCCTTGGTACATCGTTATTTTTCATTTTATTATTCATATTCTGTTGAAAATATCTCCCCTTGCTGATTATCCCAATCATCACCATTATACCTGGGGTTAATGTATTTTTCAGGCAGCCTATGACTTTGAAAAAGTGGAAACACAGCCTGAGAATGATATCCAGAGCCAGATGGACTTTGCCCTTGTTCTGCTCTGCCTTTGGTCGGTTGAGCTGCCAAGGGAGGCATCACTGGACTGCAGGGAGGCTGATACAGGCTGGGAAGAAGAGAAATGCACCTTTGGATGCCTTGAAAGAACTTGCTCCAGCCAAAGCCAAGGAGTCAGGAGGCACCAGCATGCTGCCCTCTGTTCCTCCAGCCAGAGATACATTTGCACTTTAGCCTCCGTATTTGCTTGGCAAAGGCAAACTCTTACACTTTTTACTAAAGATCGTACTTCCCTCCTATTATGTTTAAATTAAAATGCAGCGGACCATTTTAGCACTCACGAATGAGTGAAATGCAAAATGCTGGCACACTGGGCTTTGCTACTGCATGCAAATATATCTGGAAACAATGGCTTAAAATTGTTTCCACCTTCAGCCACGTTGGGAGGTGATATCGAGATCCTCTGTGGAATACTAATACTTACTTCTAGAGGTCTTTTAATTTTCAGTCACTGAAGGGGCAGAGTTTGAGATGCAGCTAGCTCTCCTTTTAACAAAATAATAATAATCTCTCACTTTCATAACATCTTTCAATTTCAAGGGTCTCAAACTGAGGCTCTCATCTTTCTGAGAGCCTCTCACAGCCAGAGCTCAGGGCCTCAGCCAAGGCATGCTGAAATCAGAAGGGCTCTGCATGGACCACTGAGCCCATCTGCATGATTGCCATGCAGGATCAAGGCTGAACGACCATATCCCAGACACCTTACTTCGACTTTTTCTTCCCAAGAACGGCCTGTTTTGCAAACAGTGCCACTGAAGTGCTATCATTGCTGGATTAGCACCCTAGAAATGGAACCTCTGGACTGGCACTGCACAACCTCGTGCTGCCGTGCCCGTGTTGCTGCGGCTCTCCCTTTGCAGCGCTGTGGCACCCAATGGCTGCTCTGCAGCCGCCTGGATTGGCTTTGCTTGGCTCTGGTGAAACCAAGCAGAGATGTCAGGGACCGATGGGACGGTTCGGAGCACAGGCCCATGTGCGCCCACGGGGTCAGGGCAGGGACCCCAGTGGGGTGCCAGGCAGCCCTGGTGCGGCCGAGGAGGGGCTGCTGCCAGAGTCCCCGCAGCAGTGCTGCTGCCCCAGTCCTGCATCGGCCCTATGAGCCCCGCCGCCAGTCTATGGAGAACCAGACTTGAAGAGAGCTCAAATTAAAGGTAAGTAATTTTCTTTTTTCCTACCTTGAAATTCCTATTGATTTCCTACCTAAATAGAAATTCCCATTGATTTCATGTCTGTTCATATTAGTATGTTATGTTGTCACCTTTTGTTTGCAATATTATGTTGTTTTACGTGTCAGTGGGTTTTGGAGGGTGCTTGGCAGAGCCATGTCCCTGTGATGTGCCCACCCCTCGCCTCAGCCCATGGCTGGACCCCGCGCCCACCAGCCCTTGCTGAGCCCTGACCCTGCAGGCTGCTCCCAGCCCCAGCACAACCCAGGGATGAGGAGCAGAGGGGAACCCGCAGCCCCAGCACGGACTGAATCCCCATCTCGGACGCCAGAACCCTGTGCCACTTCAAACCCTGTGTCTGTACTGGCAGAGGCACTGGGGTCTCCTGCGACCATGTGTCACGGCCAAGCCGGCACCAGGGAGCTCAGCCAGCACTGCTCACGCTGCTTCTCTGCTGGCTCCGCAGGGGTTATTTTTCTAACGTTTCCTCATGAAAGCTGCTCTTGGTTTAGAAATCCTGTGGCTAACAGCCTGTTGTGGTCCTCACATCTCCGCTGGTCAGACAAGTATCTTCCCCCTGTCCCCGGCGTCCTCTATTTCTCACACCTCACTGAGCAGGCACCGCTGCGCCGAGACCTCTGACCGAGTTGTCAAGGTGACGGGTGCTGTTATCCTAAAGTAGTTATTTCACATACATGGTATTTTTTTCCTTGCTTTTATTGAAATACAGAGGAGAGACCAATTAGCTTCCTAATGGTTTGCACAGCTTCTTTCTTCTTTTAAATGGAGGTTAATGACAAACTGTTCGGGCAGGGTGTCAGTTTTGCATGGGGAGCTCTCGGTTGTCCCCTGCTTTTCAGGTGTCCTAGTGCATGGGGCATCTCCTCTCACATACTCAGCTGAGCTCTCCTTGCACAGCCCTCATCACCAGTTTTCTCCTCCCCTCTCAGTCCCTGCAAAACTAAACCTCTTCCTAAATGCCTGGGTGCTGGAGCCCTCGGTGCCGCAGGCAGCGGGGTGTCAGGGCTGCCAGCAGCGTGCAGGGCTGCTAGGGGTCAGCATGTGGAGGGAGGGCAGTGGGCAGCTGCTGGGGGATGCCAGCATCGGCCGGGGGCACGGCCAGCATGGCACTGAGCCCTGCACTGCGCAGCCACCCAGCACTCCCAGTCCAGCTGCTGGTGCTGGTTTACACAGCAGCAGGTATGGCTTGCCCCACATCTCCCTCTCAGGAGGACACACATTAAAATCCTGATATTATGCCAGTCTTAAGCCAAATAATGAGGAAGATGCACTTTGCTGCTGCAGCAAAGCTATGCTAAGGCACACCAGGGAAGGAACAGTCGAACAGGAGCTCTCCTGTAAAAGCAGATTTAGGTATGGGGTTGTAAAAGCAGCCAGGAGTCCAATTGAACCAACTGCCCTCCCTGCCGGCCTCCTTCTGCTGAGCACAGGCTCCCATTTCGTATAGGACCCACCCATTCCCAGCTGGAAAGGTCTGGCCACCAGTTCCCATCCTGGGAGTCCCTGGCGCTCAGCAGCTTGAGCGCAGGAGTGCAGAGGAGGGGGCTGCCAAGACAGCTCCTCTCCTTCCCAGCATTATTATTGATGTGATGCGTCTCGGTGGATTAGTAACGGATGTGGTATAAGCCAGAGGGTTTCTTGTGCCTTCAAGTCTGCATTACCCCGTCAAGAGCAGAGGTTTCACTGGCACCTGATAAGTCACATAAAACAGATAAATACTTAGGAGATACTGTATTTGAAGACAATCGGTCTTGGCAGTGACTTGATCTCCGTGTAACAGCCTGGCATGTATCTGCAGGTTTTCTTTTTCCAGGGCGAATGCAACTTGTGCTGGAACTGATACGGGTTTGAATTATGTAAGGTGGGAAATTGTGCAGCTTCGTATCATATTCTGAGATGAATGTGCAATTTCACCTCTGTGGACCCCTGAAAGCGTGGACTTTAACTTGGGTGCTGCTGAGGCCCGTCGCTGAGTAACACGGGACTCCATCCCCTCCCTCCTTGCATCCAGGCCGCAAGTCTCGGCCTCAGAGCCCCGAGTTCAGGTGCCACCGAAACACAGCAGCCTCAAACCAAAGGATCTGGGAGGCTGTTGGGATCCTGCTGGTGTCCTACAGATAACCACAGGCGTCTGGTTTGTAGTCTGTAGGACACATCACATAGTGCTCTGTGGGAGGGGGAGGAAAGGTGGCACACGGGAGGCTCGGTGAGCCCAAACCAGCCGCGCCGTGGCGTGTGCCCCAGCCTGGGCGGCCTCGCTTCTGCAGAGCAGGCGGAGTGCAACCAGGACCGAGAGCAATGGCGGTTCTGTCGGGCACGAAGCAGGGTTTCCATGGGGCATGAACTCAGTGGGGCTCAGGCTTCTAAGTTAGGGAATGAGACCTGCATCTTCGCCTCTTCATAGGGAAGATCTGGCTTGGGAAGAGGCTAGGGTTATTTTGGCATTCAAAATAAGGTTCGAGTGAACTTCAAATGGTGGAGCCCCACTTCTGCATGCAAGCTTGTGGACTGGGATAACCCAACCATCTTGCACAGGAGCCTGCGAGCATGTCCACACTGTGTTCCCTGTCCGAGTGTGGTGGCATTGGTATTTTAATGCCTTTCTATGCTGGGACATCACAGCAAAATCCACCTGCAGATTGTTTATCTTGTTTTGTTGTGAATAAAGATGCGGCCTTTAACTTCCCGTGAATGTAGTGGTTTGGTTAATGCCTGGGTAACAGAGGGAGGGGATGGGGCCATGGTAGTGTTAATGGGAGAACAGCTCATTTATAGTTCCAGCATGCTTTATGACATCAAAAGAGCACTGAGAGAATGCTTGGGATACTGTTAATTAGGGCTCAGAAATAAATGCTTTGCTTCCTCATTAATTGTTATCACTTTGTTGTGCTCATTAGGAAGTGATTCCTAGCAAAAAGCTGCTAAAGGTTGTCCATGTGGAAGGCTGGGTGCTGTGTGGGTGGAGGACTCTGGACAGCCCTGGTCTAAACACGATCCTCTGTGGTGAGGCACGGTGGGTGCTGCGGAGTGAGGCTGTGGGATGTGGGAGGCTCGGGAAGGTGCCTTCAAAGTGGGATGGTGCAGAGGGCTGCGGTGCTGGGGTGATGCCTTCCCCCACGCAGGCTCTGCCAGCTTGGGCCAGTGGCCACCTCCGGTGTGGTCCTGGCCGGCACTGACGCTGCTGCAGCGAAGCCAGGAGCAGCTTGGGAGCAGCTCTGCAAATCCCCTCAGCACAAGACCTTCCCCTGCCCCAGTTCCGCAGCCTTGCAGGGAACAGCGCCCTTCCCTGTGAAGTTTTCTTGTCTCAGCCATTTCTGTAGATTATGTGAAAATATACTTTGGAAAATTGAATAATAAAAGTGTGGTGTAAATCCTTTTAAAAAGAGATCAAAGACCAAAATGCTAATAAGGCTGGGATGGGAATAAAATCCAGGCACTTTTGGTAAAGCCGAATAAAAATACAGGAGGCCCACAAAGAGAATAACAAATTAAAAACAAGTTTGAGAAGAGCAACGGAGAAAAGAGATT
>NC_071418.1:13559146-13571377 GCF_017976375.1 Cuculus canorus | reverse complement strand
GGGCAGAGAGAATGGAGACGGGGTGAGATACAGGCAGAGGGAATGGAGATGGAGTGAGATACAGGCAGAGGGAATGGAGACGGGTTGAGATAAAGGCAAAAAGATTGGATATGGAGTTAGATAATGGCAGAGAGAATGGATACGGGGTGAGATACAGGCAGAGAGAATGGATACAGGGTGAGATACAGGCAGAAGAGTATGGATACAGGGTGAAATACAGGCAGAAGAGTACGGATACCGGTTGAGATATGTAACTTGTTACAGAAGCAGGATAGACAAAGAACAGTGAGGGCCTTGGTGGCAAAAGCCACGTGTATTCACACACACTATGTAGAGCCCCAAACAATCAGCTACCATAGTACTTGTTAGCAGAGAAAGAGCCAGGAGAGAGAAGACTGTCTCCAGGATTTGCCAATTCAGTAAGCACACAGCAGGAAGTGGTACATCTCATTAGGATGCATTAGTCCCAACGCCCTCTGCAGAGCACGGCCCATCGCAGCCCTGGAAGTCAAGGTGCAGTCAAATAGCTCCTTTTAAAGAGACATCCTCAGCCACAGAGAGAATCAGGAGACCAAAGAGGAACACAGAAAAGGCCGCTCTGTTGCTCCTCGGGGTGAATCGGAATCGCACCACTGATCAATTCCCACAGGAATTACAAACCCCATCTCTTAAAGATCAGCCGCCACTGCAAAGCCACTTCACACCACTGTCTTCTTCGGCCCCAGCGAGCGCTCGGCCCGAGGAGCGGCTGCCGCGCTCAGACACGCGCGGCCGGGGCAGAACGGCCCCCGGGGCTCCCTCCCGGCCGCTCACCCGGCGGCAGAAGCAGCCGAGCCGCTCGTAGGGCAGCGGGAGCTGCTGCCGCCGCTACAGGACGGGCTTGAGGAGGTCGCGGGCGAAGCGGCAGCCGCTCTCCCGGCACACGGCACCCGGGAACGGCACCCGCCCCGGAGGACACGCCGCCCCCGGCTCGCTTCTGCTTCGCCCCGCCGCGGCCATCCAGGGCCGGGGAGAAGCCGCCTCCTACTCGGCGCGGGGCGGGCGCCGCCGCTCGAACGGGCGCCACCGCGGGGCATCACGGGAGCGACGGAAAGGCTTCCGGGGCGTCTTCCGGCGCCGCGGCCGCCATGTCCGGTGCGGGCAGCGGCGCTTTTGGCCGGCTCGGCAGGAGGAGGGGCCGCCCCCTGCTCCGGTCCTGGGCCGGGCCGCCGGCTCCGCTCCCCGGCAGAGGCGCCGCCCGCGCTCTCCTCGCCCCGCGGCGAGCGGGACCCGCCGCGTTCGCGAACAGCGCGGGCGCCGCCTCCCGCGGAGGGAGCCGGGCAGCGGGGCCGGAGCGCGGTGCACACGGCCGGCAGGGGGCGCCCCCGGGCTCGGACTGCAGCTGCCATGGGCCCCAGCGGGAGGGCGCGCCTTGAGGGGGCTGGGGGGAGGGGCGGCGCGCGGCACGCCGGGAGCTGTAGTTCTGCGCCGTCGGGGCGCGCTGGGGAGACTCCATTTCCCGTGGCGCCGCGCGGCGGCCGCTGCCTCAGGGCATCTCCCGGAGTCCTGGAATGGTTTGGGTCAGGAGGAACCATCCAGTTCTCACCTCTCCACCGTGGGAGGCAGCGTTAGGGACACCTGCATGGCTCACGTTGCTCAAAGCCCCATCCAGCCTGGCCTTGAGCTCCTCCAGGGCTGAGGCATCCATGACTTCTCTGAGCAACCCGTGCTAGTGCCTCACCACCCTCCCGGGAAAGAATTTCCTCCTCTCTATAATCCAAATCTCCCCTCTTTCAGCTTCAAACCGTTCCCCCTTGTCCTATCCCTGTGCTCCCTGCTAAAGAGTCCCTTCCCATCTTCCCCGTAGCCCCTTCAGGTACAGGAAGGTCGCTCTACCGTTCCTTGCAGAGAGAATGTTTACCAATGTTTGGCCTTCTATGATGTGATAAATACTTTAGACCAAAGCAGGATTCCAATCAAAGTCCACGATTTATTAAGTAAAGGCAAGCAAACAGCGCTGGGTGCGCCGGGAGTCTCTGCTCAACCACGACGCACACCCGACAATACAAGGCAACTTCTTTTATAACTTAGCTTTAGTTACATATTCCTAATGGACGTGTTTCCCCTACAAGTTCTCCACCCCTGGGTTGCGCAGGCGTAGTAGTTCTTCTAGAAGCTTCTCCGGTGATCGAGAGATCTTCTGTATAACAACCAAGCCCTTTACTACCCATGTGCAGTAACAGTAATTTTGTGCAACACAAAGAGGTTGAAGAGAAAAACACAGCAGACCCCTTTTTTCCCCAAATAGGAACCATATACACCCCATCCTGCTCTCCCCAAGTCTGCATTGTACAAGGACAAACAGAATGGCTAAAAATTACACGTCACCCTGTGGTCCCAGCATTGCTCCACACTGACGCGAATCAGGTGAACACATCTCACGTGCTGTTTGCCATTTGACTTGCTGAGGTTCAATGATGGCATTCAAAATTTTCCACTCAAAATAGTTCCAGGTTTGAATTTTTTTCAGGTGCAACTTGAAGGCCTATTTTCGCTAATACAATCTTTGAAATGGTATTAATTGAGCAACACAACTGCTTTGGATGACATACACAGCTGGGAAAGGCATATAAACCATAGCTTATATTTGTCCAGTAAAATCAGAATTGATAACACCAGGTTACACAAAAAGACTTTGCAAAGGAACACTCGAATGACCCACTAACCAAGCACTTAAAAACCATTACTGACAGGACCAAAACGCTTGGAGCGATACCTTGTGAGCGTATTAATCCCTTACTGTGATTGAGGAGGCTGTGAGCATTAGTTGGGAGGAGATGTGGATGTGACCCGGGTGAAGGAGAGCAAGGGTGGTGAGTTTGGCATTGGAGAGGTTCAGCTGGTGCCTGACCGGCAGCATGGACAGCCTCTGCTCTGCTGAAGCTAGGACAGGAGCTGGAGAATTTCCAGTTTGCCTTGTTTTTCCAGGGTGTCAGGAGGAAGTGAAGATGTTCGAGTGTTCTGTGAGCATGTAAAAAGCATTCAGGGACCACGATGGCTTTAATGAAATTAAATATCTTGAAAAGACTCCAATCTTTCCTGAAAAGAAAAGTGGTTTAATAGTGCGGAAGAGTTGGAAGTTGTGAACAAATCTGGCCAGCTTCAGTCTAGGAATTAAAGCTGGGTCAGAAAAAAATGTGAGGAAAGCCGGAATTCATCACTCTCCTGCTCTGCACTGGCAGGGGGGAGACCTGATGGGGCTGTAGATGTGGGGAGGGATGGACGGGAGCCAACGCGGTGGGGGAGGGCAGTGGCAGCTGCGGGTTTAATGGGGACAGAGCTACCAGGGCCACCCACAGGGCTCGATGGGGACTGAACCCCCTCCTGTGGGGCTTACTGGGATGAGACCCCCCTCTAACACAGGGCTCAACAGGGACTGCGCTGCCGGGGCCACCGTGAAGCTTAACGGGGTCCCAGTCCCCCACCACGGGATTAACGGGGACCACCACGATCATAGGGCTTAATGAGAACCGGGCTGCCAGGGCCACTATGGGGATGAAGGGACGCTGGATGTCCGCCCCTCCCCCCCCCCACCCCGTGCTTAACGGGTCCCGATGGGTACGACCAGCCTCGCTTGGATCCGCCCCCCTCCGCACAACAGCCAATGGGAAGACCAGACTCGGCATCCAGGCCACGCCCCCTCGGCCTCTCAGCCAATGGGCAGTCGCGGCCACGCCCACGCGCTGGGGACGCGCTCAACCGTCTCTCACTCTGCCTCTCGAGGTGGAGCGTCCCGGACGCAGGAGTGCTGAGCTCCCGCTCTCGGACGGCCTTTGGAGAATTTGCGAGAGATACGCGGAAGCGCTGAGGTTCAACCCTCAATCGACGACGAAAGGAGTGCAGAGGATCCGCAGCTGCCGCCCTCGTTCCGTCCCAGAGGAGGAGCGACGAGGCGCGGGGGCTCTGCCCCCGTTCCGCCCTCGAGAGGAGGAGCGAGGAGGCTCTGCCCTCTGTTCCTCCCATTGTTCCCACCCCAGCGGAGGAGCGAGGGAGGCTCCGCCCTCGTTCCGCCCTCGTTCCCCCCTGAGCGGAGAAGCGAGGAGACAGCGCGCTCTGTCCCTCCCCCCCGTTCCACCCCGGGAGGCGGAGGAGCGCGGAGGCTCTGCCCTCGTTCTCCCTTTGTTGCTCCCTCTGTCCCACCCCGGCAGGAGGAGCACGAGGGCTCCGCCCCGGGAGGCGGAGGAGCGAGGAGGCTGTGCCCTCGTTGGAGCGAGGGAGGAGCGCGAATGCCGCCCCCTGTGAGCCCTCGTTCCGCCCCCGTTCCACCCCGGGAGGCGGAGCGCGGGGGACACGGGGCGGGTCGCGGTGGCGCCGGTCTCCCGTGCGGAGCGGCGACACGTGCGCGGAGCAGGCGGCGACGCGGATCGGTGAGCGTAGCGGGGCGGTCCGGGACGGCGCCGCGGGCGGCAGGGGGGGGGGGGGGGGGGGGCGGGAGGCGCTCGGGGACCGCGGAGGGGACCGGATGGGGCGTCCGGGGGGGCGCGGGGGAAGGCGAGAGGTCGGGTCCGTTGCCGTGGCCACGGGACGCAGCGGCCCCGGAGCGGAACGCTCTGGCGCCCACCCCGCCCGCTCGACCGACCCCTCCGTTCCCCGCAGCCGCCGGGCAGCGCCATCGCCATCGAGGAGCATCTGGAGTTCGGCAAGGATGGGCGAGAGCTGCACCAGGAGCTGGCCACGCCGTTCCAGGCGCCGCAGCAGAAGAAGATGGAGGTGGAACCCACCGAGCACAGCACCTCCGAGCAGCCGAACCGTCTGCAGGGTAAGGACGAGCTGCTCAACCCCTGCAAGGAGGCTGCTGACAGCCCTGAGCCTGCCCAGCAACGTATGTAGAGAGGGCGAGGGGAGCCCTCCCTGCAGCCCACACCTCACCGCTCACCACCTTTCTCTCCCCACAGGCAGCGAACATGTCCCAGGGATGCAAGGCGACGGGATCCCTCTGCCAAAGAAGGTGCTTTTCCCCGTGGAGCGCCTCTCCATGCAGTGGCAGCGGACACACCAGATCGGCGCCGGGCTGAAAAACTTGGGAAATACGTGTTTCCTCAACTCCACCATGCAGTGCCTCACCTACACGCCTCCGCTCGCTAACTACCTGCTGTCCAGGGAGCACAGCCGGACCTGTGAGTGGGGAGGAGTGGCTCTGGCAAGGGTGTGTGGGTGTCAGGACGTGCCTTGTCTGCTCCCTCCTGCCTCGTTTCTCCATCAAGAGGTCGTTCCTGTGTCCATCTGACTTTTCACAGCCACAGCAGCGTTGCCAAGCTGTGCCTCCTTTTGTCTGGGAAGGCGTTGACTCTGCTGGGCATACCCAGGACTAAGACTGGTCCAATGGGACCTGCTGGCTTTGTGGGGGCTGAGCAGTCTCTGCCTGTAGGGACTGCGTGAAGTCACCCACAGGGCAGAAGACGGCGCACCGACAGGCGCCGCTGGTTCTGGGGGACTTTGCCAGGGGGTGTCCTGGTGCGCACTGCTCCAAGCTGTGACAAAGGGGAGCCTGCGGCGCTCCAGCCCTGTCCTTAGGGCTCTGGTGGGATTGGCCCTGGGATCTGTTTTCCATCCACATGGATGTTGTCCCGCCTGGGATGTTGCAGCAGCCGGTGCTGCGACTGGGGCTGCGTCAGCTGGGGGGTGGCATGTGCTGCTCCCTGCAAAGCCAGGATGGCCCCGAACTGCACCACAGCACCAAGCTCATTGGGAAGACGGAGTGTGGCTGAGCTGTACTGGACCAGAGATCCTCCGTCCCGTGGACTGCCTCCATCTCTCCTGGCTCCTGTCCCCAACGTCTTCTCTCCTGCTTCAGGCCAGCAAGGGGAGTTTTGCATGCTGTGCACTATGGAGAAGCACATACTGCAGGTTTTCAGTAGCAGCGGCAGCGCAATACAGCCCACGTCCTTCGTCAGAAACATCAAGAGTAAGGATAGCTGTGCTCCCCTTTCATAGCCATGCAGGGCAACAGTGAGCGATGCAGGAGCAGAACCTTTGAGATCAGGACAGGTCTTGGCAGACTGCTCTTCAGAGCTGACGCTTGGAGCCTGCCAGGGGGCTGCGTGGGGCTTCTCCCGTGGCCAGCCTGAGTCTGACATCTGGTTTGGGTTGAGGGGGCTCAAGCCCCATGTTCCCTGCCCTGAGGGAGGGAGAGAGGGAGGAAGGGAAGGAGGGAGGGAGAAAAGGAAGGCCTGCCTGTGTTTGAGCGCATGCTGGGACTGAATCCTTCCTCTCCTCAGAGATTGCCACGCACATCCGCTTAGGCCGCCAGGAGGATGCACATGAGTTCCTGAGTTTCACCATCAATGCCATGCAGAGGGCCTGCCTGGATGGCTGTACCGAGTACGTGGGGCCCCTTGACAGCCCGTGCTGCTGTTCTCTGCTGTCCCCTCACTGTTCCGGTGTGCCTGTGGGAGGGGACTGTGGGGTGAACGTGTCCCCGGCTTGGCTTGGAGTGAGGTGCTTGCCTCCGGGGCGCAGCTCTGCCCCACGGTGACACAGCTCTGGGCTGCTGTCTGCCTGCTCCCTTGCCCTGACTCCTCTGGCCCCAGCATAGCTGAGCTCCTCTCACCAAATCCTAAGGGTGCGTTGGGTTTAGGATCCTGTCCCAGGTGCCAAGCAATCCAGGTGTGATTCCTAGTTGAGCCCCGTCTCTGTGGCTGCGGGTGGGAGGGCTTCCTGGGAGGCCTGTGTCGCGGGAATCTGCGTTGCCTTTGCCTGCAGTGCCCAGCGCAGAGCTCCAGGCAGGGGTTTGTGCTGCTTTGAGCAGCCTGGTGCCACCCCTTGAGCTGTGCCACGCGGGGAGCAGAGTGACAGGGGCTGTGACTCGCGACAGGGGCTGTGACTCGCCTGCTGCCAGCTCTCTGCTGGCCAGAACACAGCGGGGAGGTGTCCTGAGGGCACAGCGGTGGCCCGTGGGGTGGCCGCTGCGGAGGGGCGGTGTGAGATACGGTGCTGCTGTCTCTAGGTTGGATCAGCAGAGCCAGACCACAACGCTGGTTCACCAGATCTTTGGTGGCTTCCTGCGGTCGCGTGGTGAGTGCTGGCTGCCGGGGCCTGTAGCTGTCGGGGCTGCTGCTTCCCCGAGAGCCTTGCAGGAAAAATCTTTTGGGAAAATTACTAAGTATGTGTAAATTATCTGGAGCTGCAGCTGGTCCATCGTGCAATCCCTGCGGGCCGTGATGCCTGTGGTGGAGATGGTAAAAGCTGTTGGCTGCGGGTCCCCAGCTCCTTGCCACCAGCAAAGGAACCCGTGTTGCCAGCTCTCTGGCAACTCTTGCTGCCCCTACACAAAGTGGAATTGCCGGCCTTTGTCCTTGCCAGGTGGTGAATCCTGGTGCCCAAAGGCGGAGAGGGGGAATCCTGCACTGCCTGCGCTGTGCTGAGATGGTGGTGGGTGCTGGCGTTGTGTCAGGGAGTGCTCATGGCTTTTTCTTTTGCAGTGATGTGCAAAGCGTGCAATTGGCCCTCGGACACCTATGAACCCTTCCTGGACCTGGCGGTGGAGATTGAGGTACTGTGTCAGGGTGGCGATGGGGAGGAGCTCAGCTCTCAGAGGGGCTGTTGCGGCAGCTGCACCGTTAGTGCCTCAGGGTTCCTTAAGCTGCTGCTGTCAAGTCCCAGTGCAGGCGGCAGGGAAGCAGATGCTGTTGTTACGCTGCCTCCTACTGTGTGTTGTCTCTTGGGCCAGTGTCTGGGAAGGGAGCCAGGCTGTCGCGTGGACAGGCCGCTCGTGCCCTGACCTCTCCTCTGTCCTTGCAGGAAGCTGAAAGCATCGAGCAGGCACTGAAGTTGTTTGTGAGGCCAGAGATGCTGTGCGAGGAGAACGCCTACATGTGTGACAAGTGAGTGTGTGGGCCTGTGCCAGGGGGAAGCAGGCAGGGCTTCTCTACCTGCTCCATGGCTAAACCGGGAGGTACGTGGCCATGGAAGCGTTCACTGGAGCCGCTTGGCCAGGGCTGGCAACCACCTGGCAATCACAGTTCCATCTGCCGTGGAACAGCTGGAATAGCTCAAGCTCTTTCTGTGCAGGTGCAAGACCAAAGTGCAAGCCATCAAACGCTTCAGCATCCCCGAGCCTCCAGTGTTCTTATAGTCTCGCTGAAGCGCTTTTCCATCTTCAGTGGAGGCAAAATCAAGAAGGTGAGTACTTGGCACTGCAGAGCTGGGGCTGTCTCCTGGCCCAAGGCCCTGTGGCCCAGAGCAGGGTGGGAGGTGCACGGTGCGAGCTCTGCTGCAGCCCTTCTCCAGCTGTGCAGTGGTAGTTGAGCTGGTCCTGGTGTCTTGCTCACTGTGACCTCTCCCCGGGGAGAGCGAGCCCTCCTCTCTCAAGACAGGGGACTCGGAGGACAGCTGAGCTGTTGCTCCGGCAAGAAAGCGGTCTGTTGTGCGGGCTCCTGAGATGTCGTCTCTCCACAGGAAGTGACATACCCTGAGGTCTTGGACATCCGACCTTACTTGTCAGAGGACAAAGGGGAACCCGATGAATTACGAGCTCTACGCCGTGCTGGTGCACTCTGGGTACTCCTGCCGCTCAGGGCACTACTACTGCTACGTGAAGGTGAGCCCAGTGCGCTCTCTTGGCACCTGCTCTGGGCTGGGTGCCGGTGGGTTCTCTTTCGCCAAATCCCCTTTCCTAGCCCTGAGCCACCTGTGGGTTTGTGGAGCAGAGCTCTGCCACTGGGCACCGTTCCTGCTGCCTCTTCAGGCCAGGAAGGTCCCCAAATGCAACCCAACCCCGTTCCTCTCTTCTTCTGCAGGCCAGCGATGGGCAGTGGTACCAAATGAATGATGCTGTTGTCTGCCTCACCAACCTCAAGGTGGTCCTGAACCAGCAGGCCTATGTGCTTTTCTACGTGAGGTGAGAGCACCCGGTATCTCCCAGCCCCTCTGGCCACTGCTCTCGGCATTTGGGACAGGGCTGGTAGCACGAGCCAGGGTGTGGGACGGAGCTGGCTCAGAGCAGGGAGGCAGGGAGAGGTCCAGCCCTTGTGGATCAAGCACTCTAGGTCAAGAGCAGCTCACCTCCTTGTTTCTTTTGTGCATCTCTGAGGAGAGTGTTGCAGGCGCCCCCCTCACACTTAACACATGCGCTTCTCTGCTTTCACCAGAACACCCGGCACCAGCAAGAGCTTTGAGGAACCCATTGCCGAGGCTGTGTCCATCGCGCCCAGCCAGCCAGTGATGGGCCAGGTGAGTCCCGGAGCTCGCTTCCTGGGAGCTGCTGTCACTCTGTCCACTCTGCAAGGGCAGGGGTTGCAGCTTTGGAGGAAGGTGGGCACAAGGGAGGACCGTTTGCAGGAGAGACCCTGCTGAGCCAAGGGTTCCTGGGTGAGCCGTGCCCCTTGAATTCCCTCCTCGCTGAACTTCTGTCTGTCTTTCTCTTTGTCTAGAAACCAGAGACGCAGCCTGCAAACAAGCTGGCTGGGCAGGAGGAGGTTGGGGTGTCTGTGCCCTGTAGAACATGCAGTACAGGGCCAAAGCTTCCCACTGCCTCCAAGCTGCCTGCAGGAGCTCCGAAAGTACCTCTCTGCTGTGCCTGGGTCAAGCCACCTGCTCCAGAAGGCTCCAGGCTGGCTAAATTGAAGAGGTCCCTGTTGGCCGTCAGTGCTGTGGAGCAGAGCAGCTCCACATCACCACCAGCAGCCAAGAAGCTGGCACTCTCTGCTGAAAAGGTGAGTCTGAGTTTCTGCCCAGTCTTCAGTAGGCACCTTCTGATTCTTCTTCTGCCACCTCTCACTTCCTTCCCCAGGCTGCCTGTCCCCCTCCCCTTTCTCTGGGCTCCCCTTTTTCATTTTCTCCTCTTGGCTTACAGAATCTCTTCTTTAGACCACCAAGTTTTTATTCATGTCCATAACTACAGGGCAGCACTCCGGAGGCGGTGAGCAGAGATGACCGTTGCACACAACTTCAGCTGCAGCTTCCAGAGCAGATGCACCCCACGGACACCACCCACCCTGACTCCACTTCCCAGCCTTCTGGCAAGTTGAGGTGAGTGGTGCCAGCTGCTCCCAGGCAGCAAGGCCAGTAGCAATCTTCCGATTGCTGCAGCTGGCTCCAGGAGTGATCTTGGCAGCCGGCTCTTCTGTTCTCCTGGGCTGTCAGGGCTCGCTCTGGATCCCGGAAGCAGGGCGGTGCCTCTGACTGTTAGCACAGGGTGGGAGGGAGTTTTGCAAGCCCTCGCCATGTTCTGGTGTCCCCTGGGATGAGGAGGCACCAGCCTGGTCTAGATCTTCCTCTGGGTCTCCCTTGTAACCTTTGCCATCGGCACGTGCTGCAGCAACACTTGCTCCTTCCCTGTCCCCCGTGGGACAGCGTGTGCTCTGTGTGGGGCTGGTGTGGGGCAGGTCATCGTGTGCGCTTGCAGCTGCTGCCCTGGAGCAGGATCTAATTCAGGTTTTGTGGCTGTGATGGCAGCAGTTGAGTGCTGTGCTCGTGCATCTCGGGATGGTGAGGAAGGGAGGGGCTCCCACTCGGGGCCTGGCTTTCAGACCGTGTCTGCATCTTTTCCTGTCTTTCAGCACATCTTCATCTGCGCTGAAACTGCCGAATGCAGAAAAGCCTCCTTTGAAAATCATCATCAAATTATCAGCCCTTGGGGACCTCAGCTCCCCTCTGAAAAAGCGCCACCATAGGGCAGACAGCAGCCCTCAATCTCAATCTATTAATGGCGAAGATGACACCTCCAGCCCGCCCAGAAAGAAGAGCTGCACGCCCGGGAACTCGGTGTCCATCACGGGGGAGGAGGCAGGCAAGAGTGCCAGTGGTGGCCAGAAGGAGCCAGGCTGCCAGGAGTTGGGTGCAGAGCAAAAGAAGCACAAGAAAAAGAAGAAGGACAAGAAGAAGAAGAGGGAGAGGAAGAAGAAGGAGAAGAGGGAGAAGAAGAAGAAGAAGAGAAGAAGAAGAAGAAGGAGAAGGAGAAGAAGAAGAAGAAGGACAAGAAGAAGAAGAAAAGAGAAGAAGAAGAAGAAGAGGAGGAGAAGGGCTCTGTCTTCCAGCAGGTGAGGGGCTAGAGTCTTTTCTGTTTGTACAGCACTTGCAGCTGCTGCCCTAGAGTAGGGTGTTATTTAGATTCTGTGGCTGAGATGGCAGCAGTTGAGTGCTGTGCTCGTGCATCTCGGGATGGTGAGGAAGGGAGGGGCTCCTTCTCAGGGCCTGGCTTTCAGACCATGTCTGCATCTTTTCCTGTCTTTCAGCACATCTTCATCTGAGCTGAAACTGCCGAATCCGTAAAAGCCTCCCTTGAAAATCATCATCAAATTATCAGCCCTTGGGGACCTCAGCTCCACTCTGAAAAAGCGCCACCATAGGGCACACGGCAGCCCTCAATCTCAATCTGTTAATGGTGAAGATGACACCTCCAGCCCGCCCAGAAAGAAGAGCTGCACGCCCGGGAACTCGGTGTCCATCACGGGGGAGGAGGCAGGGAAGAGTGCCAGTGGTGGCCAGAAGGAGCCAGGCTGCCAGGAGTTGGGTGCAGAGCACAAGAAGCACAAGAAAAAGAAGAAGGACAAGAAGAAGAAGAAGGACAAGAAGAAGAAGAGGGAGAGGAAGAAGAAGAATAAGGAGAAGGACAAGAATAAGAAGGACAAGAAGAAGAAGGACAAGAAGAAGAAGAAAGAGAAGAAGAAGAAGAGGAGGAGAAGGGCTCTGTCTTCCGGCAGGTGAGGGGCTAGAGTCTTTTCTGTTTGTACAGCAGCTTGCAGCTGCTGCCCTAGAGTAGGGTGTTATTTAGATTCTGTGGCTGAGATGGCAGCAGTTGAGTGCTGTGCTCGTGCATCTCGGGATGGTGAGGAAGGGAGGGGCTCCTACTCAGGGCCTGGCTTTCAGACCATGTCTGCATCTTTTCTTGTCTTTCAGCACATCTTCATCTGCGCTGAAAGTGCCAAATGCGGAGAAGCCTCCCTTGAAAATCATCATCAAATTATCAGTCCTTGAGGACCTCAGCTCCCTGCTGAAAAAGCGCCACCATAGGGCAGACGGCAGCCCTCCAGCTCAGTCTGTTAATGGCAAAGATGACACCTCCAGCCCGCCCAGAAAGAAGAGCTGCACGCCCGGGAACTCGGTGTCCATCACGGGGGAGGAGGAGGCAGGGAAGAGTGCCAGTGGTGGCCAGAAGGAGCCAGGCTGCCAGGAGTTGGGTGCAGAGCTCAAGAAGAAGGAGGGGAAGAAGAAGAAAAGGAGGAGAATGGAGTCAAAAGAGTGCTTTTCGGG